>NW_024412388.1:55356797-55371458 GCF_014898765.1 Herpailurus yagouaroundi
ATAGATAGATAGATAGATAGATAGATAGATAGATAGATAGATAGATAGATAAAAGATGTCAGGTGTGGCACAAGGGAGTGGTGGGGACCATGGCAAATTGGAGAAGGTGTGTCCTGTCTAACTAGGCAGTCATCAGTCAGCTCCAGTTTATTATTACTGTGTGTCAGTGAGCCCAATATTGATAAAACTTTCCATTCATCCGGAGAAAATGGAAACCTGGACTTTTATGAGATGAATTCTGGTTTTTATAGCTAATCCAAATCTTTTTTAAAAAAGTGAATTCTTGGGGCGCCTGGGTGGCTCAGTCGGTTAAGCGTCCGACATCGGCTCAGGTCATGATCTCATAGTCTGTGAGTTCGAGCCCCACGTCGGGCTCTGTGCTGACAGCTCAGAGCCTGGAGTCTGTTTCAGATTCTGTGTCTCCCTCTCTCTCTGCCCCTCCCCTGCTCATGCTCTGTTTCCTTCTGTCTCAAAAATAAATAAAAACATCAAAAAATAATAATAAAATAAAAAAATAAAAAAGTGAATTGTATATCAGGTAAAAAATATCAAAGGACTTGATTTAATACATGGTTCTAATGCTTCACTGGCCTAAGACTTCAGAACTGAAGTGTGTTTATTGGTCTCTGTGCTCAGTTTTGAGGTTTTTTTGTAATACTACTCGAGCAAGTGGAATTGGGGCTGTTATCTATTGGCTCCCACGTTATCGCCCACCTTTACATTTTTTGGTGATTTCAGTTCCTGGCTCACTCTCATGCTGTCCATACACTTAAATCTTAACTCTTAGTAATTTCCATATTATGCATGTATGATGCTTTCACAGCAGGGCTGATCATATGCTTAATGTCTTTCTCTGTGATCTTACATCCACCCTACCTCTGCCTCCACACTCCCCAAATCAAACTGTAGACCTTATCAAGATTGTTATCTGCAACCAAGCCTTAATCTCCTCTGATCATCACCTCTCTTCTTTCCAGCTTATTCTCTTTACCTGACTACTGGTTCCAACGATCTTTTGGCTCTTCAAGGCACCTCTAACGTACAAGGTTTGTTCATACAAATAAGTTATAGACTCAGAACTGAAGTGGACTTCCCCCCCAGATCCATTGCTTCACTTCTCTAATCAATTGATCATTCTACCTTTCCACTATACCTTATACTTCATTCTCTTCTTTTCTTTCTTTGTGGCTTAAAGTTCCAGGGTGAATATTTATAGTCGCTTGCATCTGTCAAGTCCCTTGCCCATTGCTCACTTCATCTTACCTGCAGGCAAAACCACAGTGCTGGCAATCCAGTATTTCTCCACTATTTCACATCTGCATCTTAGCTGGAGGTGCCTAAGGGAAAACATTCAACCATGTTGACAGAGGTCATCTTAAAATGCTGACCAGGAACCTCAAATATGTCCTTAATGCTACCAAATCATTGTCCTATCTTCCCGTAGTTGTCACGGGCAGTATGTGATAAGATACAATGAAAGGTTATGAGGAAAATGGATAACCTTCTGAGGGCATGGCTAGGGAATTAGCATTCATGCTGGAAACCCACTAGTCTAATATTTATTCAGGAAGAGGTTCAAGATCGGTTAAATGACTAAAGACTAAGCAAGGTGAAAATGCTGTTGAAAGTCTTAGTGCAGCTCTTGAACATGCAATGGTTCAATGCTTATTGGACTCTATAACCATCAAAGCAGTGATGAGGAAACAAGCAAGCACTGGGATGTTCTATGGCTGCCCTGAAGACCATCAGTGTGTGTGTGTGTGTGTGTGTGTGTGTGTGTGTGTGTGTACCTCCGCATGTGCACGTGGGCTTTGGGGTGGGGTGGTGCTCAACAACCTGTGCTAATTTTTAATGTTAATGAAACTGACCTTTTTTGGAAAAAGTTCTCTGAGACAACATCCACCAATTCAAACCTGGAAAAATTTGAACTTGGTTTTCATCTGTGAATGAACAAATCACACTTCAATTTGGTTAGAACTGCATCAAGGAAATACAGGTGAAAACCTCTTTCAACATTTTACAATTATGAACAAACAGATTCAGAAATAACCCTTGAAACCTAACTTGCTTTATATTTTTAAAAGGAAAGATTTTATAATTAAATAACTACAATAATGACAGAAACATTCACTTTTGAGTTATGTTTAGTTACAAGTCTTTTTATGACACTAGACTAAGAATGTTGAGGAAAGAAATTATATCTTTTGTGTTTGTATTCCTAGCATCTAGCAATTTCTGTTAAAGTGAGCAGTTAGAAAAACGTATGTAGGTTAAATGAATCATTGATAATCAATGATAACACAGGTATCATTAGATTCTAAGACACCAAAAAAAAAATTCCCAAGAATGTACATATTTTATAGACTATGGCTAGAAAATTTTAAAACTTTCTCCTTGAAAAGTGTTCAAGTACAAGGGTGGGTGGAAAAATCGTTTTGAAGTTCTTTCTCAGTTAACTAAAATTCTTCTCTTCTCTGAGCATTTCGGTTAATTAAAAATTGTATTGTATTTTGAATTAACTTTTGGAAGTCTGATAGTGGAAACCTGTGTTTATTGTGCTCGGTGCAGTTCCAAAATTAACATTAAAGATTAAAGGAATAAAAATCAAAGAGCTCAATGTCCTTTCAGATACTGAGAACTGTTTATGCCAAGCCTGTGCCTACTCTTTTTATTCACATGGATTCATTTCTGAATTAGCCTCCTTCATCATTTATTATCTTACTATTTCACAGGATGGTGACATATACGAAGTCCAGGCAGATATGAGAAATAGGTGATTCATTTGTGGGAGCTTAGGCAACATACATGCACACAAAATGTCCCTGGTGCCTCAATTTCCTCATTTTTAATCTCAATTCAGTTTCTTGAATGCCTCCTTTATTCTAGTAACTGGGCTTGGATGTTCACAAAGATTATCTGATTTCATCCTTAAAAGAATTTTATAGGGTGGTTCTTCTTAGGTTCATTTTATAGAAGAGAAATCTGTGGCTCACAGAGGTAAAGTTATTTCATCAAGATCAAATGACAAGCAAATAAATGAGGATTAAAAATTAGATTTATATGATGCATTATGAAGCCCATGCATTTGCCACTAAGACATGCTGCTACCTTCCAAGAAAAATGGTAGTTTGAGTACAGTCCAGTAAGAATGACCAAAATTAATGAAAATGCATAAAAATAAGGAAGATATTGTGAATCCTGACTCCAAAGAAAGATCCCTGTCTCATGTTATAGACTTTGATTGTTATTGTTTATAGAAATAATACCGGTCACCCAAGCTAAAAATTTGGGAGTCATCTCAGTATCCCCCATCTTCCACACCCCTCATATTCATTGTAGGTGGGTAACAGCAGTTCCTGTTTTAAGAAAATTCCGTGTACGAGGTTTGTTCGTACAGGTAAGTAATAGACTCAGAACTGAAGTGGACTTCCCCTCCAGATCAACTGCTTCACTCCTCAGATGAGTAAACTGAAATTCAGCAAGTTTAATTCACCTGCCCAAGGTCATCTGACAAG
The DNA here is from genome assembly GCF_014898765.1 of Herpailurus yagouaroundi. NCBI lineage: Eukaryota > Metazoa > Chordata > Mammalia > Carnivora > Felidae > Herpailurus > Herpailurus yagouaroundi. Next base: position 55,360,313 of record NW_024412388.1, read on the forward strand.
GCAGCAAGTGAGGAAGAGCTAGAATGGAGCTCTCTTGATGGTCTATTAGCACTCTTTTCTTTACATCTTGTTGTCACCTTTGCAAAGGATGGCATGGTGCTATCAGTTGATACATTCATCAAATATTTACTGAGCACCTATTATGTATCAGGCACTGTGATATAATGGTAAGCAAAAGGGTGTAGTGGTAAACAAAACAGTCATAGTCTCTGTCCTCCTGAGACTTACAGTTTAGGGGGAGTTAGAATTATTAAATAATTGCACAAATGTGTAAGTACATTCTATGGTAAGTGCTATAGAGAAGTACAAAGTGCTGCTATGCGAATGAAGTCGATCTGATCTGACAGGGTGGTTTAGGTGGATGGGAAGTCAGGCTAAATTTTGCTAAGGATATGATGTTTGAACTAAAATTAAGGTGATGGTATCACAGACCTCAGGAGGTTTAGAATGGCTTCTACCTACAGCTGCCATAGAGACTTGGTTTCCAAAATCCCAAAGGATTAACAAAGCCAAACTCAAGTTCGAACACATAAACCACCTGGTTCAGTCCAGAAACATGGTTCCCCCAACCCAGTGTAATGTTCTGAAAAGCAAAGTTAAAATGGATCTTTGATGGATCTTTGAATCGAATGCTGAGCTGTTACTTTTGGAAGTTGATTCATCAATGCTAGGGAGGGTATTCAAAAGCAGACTGAGGTAAAACAAACAAGAACTGAAACACTGGGCTTATAATAGGTGGCAAAGTGGGAGATTCACGAGTAGTTGTAAAACTGGCAAGTGTGCAGTTTGTTGTCCACTTGTTAGCATCACCTCTAGTCCCTTTTAAGGCTAAGGACTACATTACCCAGAATTCCCTCATCTGTAAATTTCTGGGTTAGGATTTGTCAATGGAAGAACTTGCATGAGATTTGAAAAGCAGAAGCGAAGGATAAGCTATTATAATTGCAATATCATGGCAGTCATAAGTGGCAGCCTTCCAAACCATCTTCCAAAGCTCTTACTTTTAAGTTGCAGTGGTTGCAGACTTCTCCAAAACGGCAGCTTCTGTTCTCTAGTCTAGGGCTTTTGTTGATGTCACAGTGAAACTTTCTCCCATCATCCAGCCTCAGACTAGCAGATATCCCAGCTCCCCCAGATCCTTCTTATTTGTAAGCTCTAATTTCCATATGCAAGTAATTCGTCTCATTATACTTGTTAAAGCTCTGTTTTCCTGACCAAGCCAAAACAAATGCACCTTTTGTTATTAAATGTAGTCTTAGGGTCACAGAAACTTGTGAATGGGAGTGTTGCATTGATTCTCTGACCTGATTAGATTAAAACATATTAATAACCTTCATTTTTAGTGGCAGTGAGTCAATGGCAGTTAATGGCAAGCAGTAGCAGAACAAGTTACTTAAATTATCACTGTAGTTACCTGGAGTCAAATACTGATAGAAGTCAAGGCTGTGAGCTTCTGCAGTACAACATTATAATGGAAATAAGTGCATTGTAACTGTTAGATGGGCTGGTTGCTTCTCAATGTAATGGAGAATTTAGGATGGGAGAGATATATTTAGGCCTCTAAAATGACTGCTTGAGGCTAGATAAACAATAAGAAAACTTCTATGACTACCCCGAAGGGAACTCGTCTCCTGTAGCCTCACAGTTGAAGTTTCTGACAACAAAATCCAAGAGTTTTTTCTTTTTTCTTTCTCATGTTAAAGTTAAGGCATTGACTGGGAAAGAACAGGACCCTAAAAATTGGGCTGAGAATATCTGGTAGATTTTAATCAAGCTAAGGACCTAGAACTTCCAAATTCCCCTGAGCCTCTCTTGCCAATAAAAGCAGCCCTTCCTTCCCTGTGTAAGAGGGTTAGACTCTTCTTGCCTACGGAACCTGTAAGGACCACTCCAGAGACAGATTTCTTGTAGGTAAATGCTGATCCTTAAGAGCAACCCCCATCACCTTTATTGATACTAGACCTGTTACATGGCTCAATACACAGTATAATCCAGATGGACAGGCATTGAGTATAAACTCCTACCAATTATATCAGCAGAAACTTGAAAAATATGGATGAGAAGAGATCTTAAGAGAGGCAACAAAAGTAAAAATAATTGGGATCACATCAAACTAAAAAGTTTCTACACAGCAAAGGAAGGCATCAACAAAAAGAAAATATAACCTATGGAATGGGAGAAAATATTTTCAAATTATATATCTGATAAAGGGTTAATATCCAAAAAATATAAAGAATTCATACAGCTCAAGGACAAAACAAACAAACAAACAAACAAAAACAAAAACAAATCCAATTTAAAAATACACTTTTCCGGGGCGCCTGGGTGGCTCAGTCGGTTAAGCGTCCGACTTCGGCTCAGGTCATGATCTTGCCGTCCGTGAGTTCGAGCCCCATGTCCGGCTCTGTGCTGACTGCTCAGAGCCTGGAGCCTGTTCCAGATTCTGTCTCCCTCTCTCTCTGACCCTCCCCCGTTCATGCTCTGTCTCTCTCTGTCTCAAAAATAAATAAACATTAAAAAAATTTTTTAAATAAATAAAAATACGCTTTTCCTAAAAATTTCCTAAAAATTTCATAATTTCCTACAAATTATGGCCAACAGGCACATAAAAAGATGCTCAATGTCACTAATCGTCAGGAAAATGCAAAGTCACAGTGAGCTATCACTTCACACCTTAGAATAGCTATTATCAAAAATACAAAAAATAGCAAGCGTTGTTGAGGATGTGGAAGAAGGAAACCCTTGTGCACTGTTGGTGAGAATGTAAATTGGGCGGCACCTATGGAAAACAATATGGAGTTTCCTCAAAAAATTAAAAATAGAACTACCGTATGATCCAATATTCTCACTTGGATATTGAAAAGTGGTTTCAAGGACTAGGAGGTGAGGGGAATAGGGAGAGGTTGGTAAAAGGATACAAATAATGATTTTTTAAAGAAGGAATTTCAAGGTCATTAGACCAGGGTGGGAAAGAATATAATATTGAATTGGACTGAATTTATTAATATGGTTGCGTCAACTAGAGATTTTGAATTCAATGTACTAGCTCAACCAGCTGAGAACGACTCTAACAGTTTCTAGATGGGTTGTCTGAAATCTAGACCCGTTAGTGGTCTATAATTATAATGAAGCTAAGATTTCAGAACTCCCTCGGTATACTCTAGAGCAGGGTTTTTCAATTTTAGCCCTATTGACATTTGGAGTCAGGTAATTCTTTGTTGGGGGTTGAAGGAGCCTGCAGATTATAGAATGCTTAGCAGTATCTCTAGACATTACCTACTAGATGCTTGTTAGTACCTCTCCCAATTTATGTCAATTAAAAACATCTCTAGATACTGTCAAATGTACCCTGAGGGAGCAAAATTGGCTCCAGTTGAGAGCCATTGCTACAGAGGAAGGTATCCAAAGGTTTATAGAGATAAGAATGCTGGAGTAGATTTATTATGAATGGCCTGCTTACCAACCTGCTAGCTATATCACCTGGAGGGTTTAGAGTACACATCTTCAACAAGGCTTTGAGAAATACATTGATTAAGGCACTATCAGCATCCTTAAAAGGCTTTGTAGTGGCAATTGTCTGCAAATGAAGTATGAAAGGCTGCCATGCAAATAGGATCTGAATTCAACGGGTATTGAAATCCCTGAGTTATGGCATCCAAGAAGTAACCAGAATGATTTGGCCTGTAGAAACCTTCGGTGGTGACTAATTTATCATGGGGTCCCTTGCACCACAATGAACCACCTTCTTCATTCATATAAGCGAAGTGAAAAAAACCAAACTTCATTGGTGACAGAGACCTGACGTGAATCAATACAATAGATGGTCATGTGTCTTCAGAAAATTCCCAGACTTGAAGCAGAAGAGTCAGAACTGAAGAGATGGCATTGTGAGAAAGAGTCTACTGATCACTGCTGATTTTGAAGATATGAGGGGATAATGAGCAGTGCCAGTAGCCTCTGGAAAAAGCAAGTCGAATCTGGAAAAGATAAGAAAATATATTGTCCCCTAGAGCCTCTCAAAAGGAATACAACCCTACAAAAACCTTAATGTTAGTCCAGTGAGACCCACATTTGGACTTCTAATCTCCAAAACTGTTAAGGTAATAAATTTGTATTTCTGTTGTTTTAAACCACTACATTTGTGGTAATTCATTACAGCAGCCATAGGAAACTAGTAATACATTAGGTCACTTTAAGTAAAGGATCTGCTATGCTTATGAATATTGTCTATAAATCTGCCTCCCAACCTTTCCCAAAGGAACTTGTGTCCATTTATCAGAGTGACTACATACTGAAAGAAATGGAAATAGACACACTTTCCAGGAATTAATAGAAATTACTTTGAACTGACGTTCATTCCTGTAGACTCATATGTCACTGTGCTCCAATGGTCTAAGTATGACTTATGGAGCCTGGGTGGTTGGTTAATGGAGTTTCAGCTCATGTGTTTTTATAAGGCCATTAGGTCTCCAAGCCTCTCACTGTTTACCTAATTCTGAATGCATAGCTCAACTAGGCACATACAGACTTCTCATATTAGTTCCTTGATCTGTGGACTGACGGCTATTATGGTAGGAAAGGCCTCTCTCTACAAAAATAATAAATCCAAAGTAATGTTGCATTCAAGACTTGAAGCATGGAAGCATATTGGTTCCTACCAATCTACCCATTCTACTTACTACTTGGCTGGTGCAGACGAGAAAACTTAGAGTGTGACTTTAGTTGAAGCTATTGACCACATGTGGGTTTTTACTGGAACAAATCGACACAGCTCCTGATACCTGGTATACAGCCATTGATCTGATAGATGCTTTTTTTTCTACACTTGTTGGTAAACACAACCAGAAGTTTTCTTTCCTATAGAGCGAGTAGCAATACACTTTCACTAGGTTGTCTTACCTCACACCTCTGTAATACTTCAGGCCTCAAGGACCTTGATTGTCTAGCTATTCTGTAGAACACTATTCTGGTCTACTGCTCTGATGTTATAAGGCTCACTGGAACTGCTAAGCAGGAAGTAGCTAATATCCTTGAATACCTTAATAAAATCTATACGTGTCAGAAGGTGGGTCCACAAAATTCAGAGCCTGAAACCTCAGTGAAATTTCTAGGAATTCTGTTGTCTGGGATATATTGAGATAGTACCTATAAAGTGAAAAGTAAGTGGCTCCAATCACTAAGAACAAGATACAATTCCTAGGGTGCCTCTTTGGATTTTGAGGCAATCGGTACTTCGTTTAGGAATTCTGCTTTGATCCATGCATTTACTGAGTAATCTCTTAATAATGACAGTTTTGAGTAGGAAACAGAGCAAGCGAAAGCTATGCGACAGGTCCACGCTGCTTGCTGTTCAAGCTGCTCTTCCACTTGGGCCACATAACCCTGCAAGTTCAATGGTGGGGAGGTGTCTGTAACAGATATGAATGCTATATAGACTCATTGGCAGTTCCCTAGAGATAAATAACAGTACAGGCCTTTTGAATATTGGAGTAAAGTTATGTTGTCTTCTGAAGATCACTATTTTCCTTTTGAGAAATAGCTTTTGGCTTGCTCCTGGGTCCTGGAAGAGACTTTTTTTTTTTTCCTAGGGAATTAGACTGGACCCACTGGCTCTGGATTCACAGAATCCACAGAATCCCAGCCCCATTGAGTCCCACCTTTCAGAAGCAGCTGAGAAGTCTGATGATAAGACCAGGCCCTTGGGCTATTCCTGAGTGAGGGATGTGTGTCTGGCATCCACACCTGCCTTCTCCAGAAGGACCTGTGCCCAGCAAGCAGGGGCAAGCCAGGCGGGGAACTCACACACACAAAAAAACGATCAACAACATCCATGTATTGGACAATTCCAAGTTCTTTCCTAATAAGATATATCCCGTAGCTTTATTCAGATATTTGTACATTTCATCCAGTTAACAGAGAAGGGGAAGAGATGTAAGTGAAAGACACAGATATATTGAGAGAAATCTTTGAGAGTGATTGTTTGATATGGGCCACCAAACAAAATACACCCTCTCATAAAGAGAGAAGCTTTTCTCATAAAATGTGTGTCTCCTTGCTCACCAAGTTATAAATCTGGGTAAGTCCAACAGTGCTTCATCATCAAGCAGAAGTGGCATAAACAAGATAGAGCTCAAGCAGGTCTTGAAAGCAGAAGCAATTTGCATAGTAATTACTGAGACTTCTACCAGTCTTACTCTTATTGCCAGACTTCTTGTCCTCAGTCAGCACCTTTAGCTTCATGGTGAGTCCCCTATGACCAGTTCATTGACAAAAACAAAGCTTGTTCACAGATGATCTACATTAGAGCCTGGTGGATATTAAGTGGGTAGCTGCAACATTGCTCATCACTCAGGAGTGACCCTAAAGAATGATAGTGAAGAGAAATCTTCCCAGTACAAAGAATGTTGAGCACTGTGCTTTACTATACATTTTTTCTTAGAACTATAGGCAGAGACATAGATCTTTACTGTTTTATGGGCAGTGGCTAACGGTTTCGTTAGATGGTGATAGAACTGAAAAACATAAAATTGCAAAATTGTTTACAAGGAGGTCTGGAGAAGAGGTAAGTGGTTTGAATTCTCCAAATTGACATTGAATATAAGGATATTTGTACCCTTAAGTAAATGGCCACTGGAGGGCTACCATAGTAGAGGGGACTTTCAATAATCAGATGGACAATATAACTCCACGTGTGAATGTCAGTCAGTCTCTCTCCAGCCACATCTTTTCTTGCCCAATGTGCTTATGATCAAAATGTCTATAGCAACAGGGATGAAGACCGTGTGCACTCTTCAAGGCTGTTGGCTATTGCTTCTACTGAGTGACCAATCTGCCAAAGCAAAGATCAGTACTGATTCCCTCCCTATAGAGCCATTTCCTGGGAGGGCCACCCAGCTGCCTAGTGGCAGCGATTTGTTCTTACCAAAACAAACATTTATTCTGGATGTAGATTTGCCTTCCCTGTCTGCAATGCTTCTACTAGCCCCACTACCTGTGGACTTATAGAATGCTTCATTCACCATCAGGTAATTCCACACAGGCATTGCTCTTAGCCAAGGAAACAATTTTGCAGTGAATGCAATATGGCTATAGGCTCATGCCCTCAGAATTCAGAATCCACTTGTCTCGTCATGTCTCCCGTTACCCTGAAGCAGCTGATCTAATGTAACAGTGGCATTGCCATTTTAAGATATAGGCCTGTAGCTGCTTGACAAACTTTGCAAGGCTGGGGAAATGTCCTCGGGATACTGTATATGCTCTGAATCAGCAACCAGTATATAATGTTATTTCACCCATAGCCAGAATGCATGGACTTAAGAACCACAAGAAGGAACTGGCTCCTCTCATCACTACTTTTAATGATCCACTAGCAGGTTTCCATTTCCATTATTACCACTTGGGCTTGCTGCTTTTAAGATCTTAATTCTTAGAATCAGGGGACACACAATAATTATTATTAATTAGAAGCTGTAACTGCCATCTGGCCATTATAAGCACCTCATACCGCTGAACCAACAACAAAGTAGGATGTTACTATAATTGTTGGGGTAATTCATTCCAGTTGTAAAGGGGAAATTGGGCTGCCACTACAAAATGGGAGTAAAGCTGGTATGACTAGAACCCAGAATATCCTACAGGGTGTCTCTTAGTCCTCCTATGTTCTGCAGCAAAAGATAATGGGGATCTATAGAAAGCCAATACAGATAGGAGTGCTAATGACAGAGATCCTCCAAGAGGATTTGCTCCACTGGGCAAAGAACCACAACGAACTGAGCCACTTACTGTAGACAAACAGACTAAGGGAAGTTTAGTAGGATAAGAAACATATAAATAGCAATTATGGCCAAATTACTACTTGTAGAAATAATCATTGTAGTGATTATACTCATTTTCTTTATTGCCTGGACTTATTTATATTTACATAAATGAGTGATTTGTTTCTTTTTCCTTTCTTCGTTGTCATATTATCTGATATTAGTTATTTTAATCATAGTTACCTGTCTATTTCAATATTAAATTATAGGATTTCAAAGAGATAAATGTAACTCGGTTTAAGATGATTAGACATAATCTCGGGATAGTCAAAATGACATATGGGACTTAAGTCTCCTTTTTGGGAAGATTGCTAGTTGGTCTTTGGTTGTTAAAAGATGGTTGCATAGTTTGTTTTTTTAATTTTTTTTAAGGTTTATTCATTTTTCAGAGACAGAGAGAGAGACAGAGCATGAGCGGGGAGGGGCAGAAAGAGAGGGAGACACAGAATCGGAAGCAGGCTCCAGGCTCTGAGCTCTCCGCACACAGCTTGATGTGGGGTTTGAACCCACAGACCCGAGATCATGACATGAGCCGAAGTCGGACGCTCAACTGACTGAGCCACCCAAGTGCCCCGATGTTTGCATAGTTCTAATTACAAGCATGATGTTATCTTATTCTATAATTGGGGGTTAAATGTGATAAAAAGACATGGGCCTAGATGTCAAATTTCCGAAGGAGTTGACACTGCTAGATTGTTGTCAATGTAGTAGCATCTTGACATCCCCCCTTTTGAGCCTGGAAAATATGTTTCCTAAAATCTCCTTCCCTATATGGTTCTGGATTATAACTTTCCAGTGACAACAACTTTCTTGCGATTTAGAAGGTAGATGCAAAGCAAATGAGTTTTGGGAAAGTCCTTGCAATCCCTTGTGGTGTGATTCCAGGTGTCTTCCTCAGCCAGCAATCGCAGAAGTTTGAAAACTTCCCTTCCCTGCTCCTTTGCTTCAGTCTGACATTTATGCCTATTTCTTGATTCTCCAGCCTTGATCATCAAGACTGATGCTTCCCCAGCTCTTTCTACATTTGTGTAAACCCTGTCTTCATTATTAAACCCAATTATACCCATTAATATTCGAAGTATCACAACTGTCTTGAACAAACTCAGACATGCAGGGAGTGATCATCTATTGTTGTTTTATATTCAGCTTGTGGCCTCTGTAACAGTGATGTTCAGTGATGTAAAATGGCAAGTGGAAATTGGATACCAATTCTGTTTGGTAAAACTAGAAAAAGCATCAGAATCCCTGACAAGCAGGTCTTGTGAAGAATAAGCAGGAAAAGTAAAGGAAGATCAGGGATATGGACCACAATAAAATGGTAGAGAGCATTCAGGCATCCAGAACTCACCCAAAGCACACTGATACCACGCTGAAAATATAAGTAATTGTAGGCTTCCCCTGCTGGTAGGAATGAGTGCAATTAATAACATTCTCTCGAGCTTTTGTCAGAGAAGATTCACAAGAAGTGCAGTTGCAGGTACAGACAAAAGGTATCAATGATGCTGTTTCAGAGGAATTGAAAAAGGCGTGGCCTAAAATAGGGATATAATGAACCTAGGTTGTTATAGATCAGAACTAAAACTAGGGCAAAGCATATAATCCACAATATTTAATTAATGTGCTAGATTATAACCAGCTAATACCATAATGAAATTAATAACCACTATATTACTTGTCTTTCACAAAGCAAATATATTCCCCATCTCAAATCCATTGGTCAGGTCCACCCTGTGTATCTAATTTATAGTGCAGAGTTTCTCATTTAATAGAATTTATATTCCTATTACTATTTATCAAGCAACACTGAAACTGAAATGATTTATTTTGCAAGACCCTTTTCTTATTCCATTTTATGGGTATAATAATTTGGCTAAACTGTCAACTATAAAAGCAATTAAGATTTAGAGAACTTTGTAATTTGTCCTTTTTAATGGTAAAAACATTACACCATGACCTATTTCCAGTGAAGTGACTGAATAGGGGAACAATGATTTAAAAAAAATTTGCATCAGCAACTCCCAAACTTTAAATATGAATGGTTAATATTACAGCTTGGGCACACATTGATCCATTTAAATTAGCAGCCTTCAAAAATATTTGGTCTTACTACTTGAGTATACTGATGGTAGATTCTGCGATGAATTGGATTGAACAATAATCACAGAACCCACAGGAAACAATTGGAAATGCAACACTTTTTATTGGATTATGGACTGTGTGAAAACACTGCCCAATTTCAACTGATAAACACACGTGCATGTATGCATGCACGTGTATATATATATATATATATATATATATGATGCATACCACACACTCGTACATGCACATCATAAAATAGAAGGTGAGTCATACACATGTTATTTACTTCCAGCTGGAAAATAAGAGCAGTTTTCAATTCACTTCACGGGATAGGCTTAATTGCAGCAGAAGCTCCCCAGGATCCTCCCACTTCTGCTGGCTCCTAGCTGTGCTCCCCTCGGATGGCTTCTGTTGACAAGACACCTTCTGGACACTTGCTGACAGGGACAAGTAGCTTATGGGTTTTAAGTGAAAAGGATTTGCTAAATAAAGCTTCAGTCGAAGCCTTCACCCCTCTCTCCTAGAGGTCAGGGTGCTAAAGTCCTTGGTAGCTATGGAAATCACAAGGTGAACCAATGAATTATTTACATTTTAGAGCTTGCTGCTTGACATTGACCCCCAGTTAAACCCAGTTAGGAAATTAAGCTCATGCAATTATATTTTCGAAAGGGAAATGCAGAGTGAGAAAGCTTCTTTTTTTTTTTTAATAGTCAAATAATTAGTGCGGGGTGTGCCTCTCTGATTTACTGTTAAAGACCAATTCTGGCCTAATCTAAACCTCAACACATCATCCTGGTGAAATTAAGTCTACCAAGAGTCAAGGCTCTTCTTCTGTGAATAGATTCCTTTCTTTTTTTCAGGAGTAGTTTCTTTAATGCCCCTTACCCATTTAGTCCATCCCTCCTCCCACCACCCCTCCAGTAACCCTTTGTTTGTTCTCCATATTTAAGAGTCCCCTATGTTTCGTCCCCCTCCCTGTTTTTATATTATTTTTGCTTCCCTTCCCTTATATTCATCTGTTCTCTGTCTTAAAGTCTTCATATGAGTGAATTCATATGATATTTGTCTTCCTCTGACTGACTAATTTTGCTTAGCATAATGCCCTCTAGTTCCATCCATGTAGTTTCAAATGACAAGATTTCATTCTTTTTTATTGCAGAGTAATACTCCATTGTGTGTGTGTGTGTGTGTGTGTGTGTGTGTGTGTGTGTGTGTATATATATATATATATATATATATATATATACCAC
>NW_024412388.1:55371558-55478486 GCF_014898765.1 Herpailurus yagouaroundi
GAAACAGCATACCTGTATCCCGTGGATAAATACCGGGTAGTGCAATTGCTGGGTTGTAGGGTAGTTCTATTTTTAGTTTTTTGAGGAAACTCCATACTGTTTTCCAGAGCAGCTGCATCAGCTTGCATTCCCACCAGCAATGCAAAAGAGATCCTCTTTTTCCGCATCCTTGCCAACATCTTTTGTTGCCTGAGTTGTTAATGTTAGCCATTCTGACAGGTGTAAGGTGGTATCTCATTGTGGTTTTGATTTGTATTTCCCTGATGAGTGATGTTGAGCATTTCTTTCATGTGTCAGTTGGCCATCTGGATGTCTTCTTTGGAAAAGTGTCTATTCATGTCTTTTGCCCAGTTCTTCACTGGATTATTTGGTTTTTGGGTGTTGAGTTTGATAAGTTCTTTATAGATTTTGGATACTAACCCTCTATCTGATATGTCGTTTGCAAATATCTTCTCCCGTTCTGCCAGTTGCCTTTTAGTTTTGTTGATTGTTTCCTTCACTGTGCAGAAGCTTTTTATTTTGATGAGGTCCCAGTAGTTCATTTTTGCTTTTGTTTCCCTTGCCTCCAGAGACATGTCACGTAAGAAGTTGCTGTGGCTGAGGTCAAAGAGGTTGTTGCCTGTTTTCTCCTCTAGGATTTTTGTGGCTTCCTGTCTTACGTTTAGGTCTTTTATCCATTTTGAGTTTATTTTTGTGTATGGTGTAAGAAAGTGGTCCAGGTTCATTCTGCATGTCACTGTCCAGTTTTCCCAGCACTGCTTGCTGAAGAGACTGTCTTTATGCCATTGATATTCTTTCCTGCTTTGTCAAAGATTAGTTGGCCATATGGTTGTGGTCCATTTCTGGGTTCTCTATTCTGTTCCACTGATCTGAGTTTCTGTTTTTGTGCAACCATATTGCCTTGATGATTACTGCTTTGTAGTATAGCTTGAAGTTTGGGATTGTGATGCCTCCTGCTTTGGTTTTCTTTTTCAAGATTGCTTTGGGTATTTGGGGCCTTTTCTGGTTCCATACCAATTTTAGTATTATTTGTTCTAACTGCGTGAAGAATGCTGGTGTTATTTTGATAGGGATTGCATTGAATATATAGATTGCTTTGGGTAGTATCAACATTTTAACAATATTTGTTCTTCCTATCCAGGAGCGTGGAATCTTTTTCCTTTTTTTTTTTTTTTTTTTTTTTTTTTTTTTTTTTTTTTTTTTTTTTGTGTGTGTGTGTGTGTGTGTGTGTGTGTGTCTTCTTCAATTGCTTTCATAAGCTTTCTGTAGTTTTCAGTGTATAGATTTTTCACCTCTTTGGTTAGATTTATTCATAGATATTTTATGGTTTTGGGTGTTCCGTGAATAGATTCTATATGACTTTAGGTCCTTGGCTAATATGACATATTACATATTCAAATGTCTTTATTTCCTTTTGATTCCTTCCTTTGGTCTAGCACATGATTTATTTAGTTTGTAGGAGGTGATGAATACCAGTGAAAAACTCCATAAGATGCAGAGGCTTCATTTGGGCTTGATTCTTAAAAGATTCATTGGTTTTATTCCATCCATGTCTTTGAACAAAGTTGACATACTGATTCTTATTTTGGCCAATGATCTTTAAAAAGAAAAAAGCTTCATTTAGACTTCTTTGCAAGTGACAAATAGCCAACCTGACTTTGCTTGAGCAAAATGGGGAAGTTATCCAACTGTAGGAAGGTCAGAAGCAACAGCAGACAGAAAAAAAAAGGTGGAGGTGCTCCCAAGCCCAGAGGGCTGGCTCTTTCTCCCTCTCTCTCCTTGTCAGTTGCATTCCCTCCTACACACATGCTTTGTCCAGGTGAAGGACATGGCTACTATGGCTCCAGGTTTACATTCTTACAGCTTGTGTACCTAACAGGAAAAGGCTCCTCACGGACACGTTGGGTCTCTTGACCCTAAGGAAAGAATTCTAATTGGGTAATAATGCCTAATTCTAAGGCATTATTGGCTCAGCTTTGGCCAGGTATGTCTCCCTTGACCAAACATTGTGTATGAGGAGGTATAGCCATGCCAGGAGATGACAGAAACCATTTCTTCTTCATGACAGAGTGTAGTAGGGAGAGGAAGGGACTTTCTCCCCCAAAAAGGGGAGTGGTGTTACCATAACAAAGGAGGAATATTGAATCCCCAAAATAACAAATAATGTTCTCAAGCAAATTTACAATCCTGTAATTCCAAGGTTAAGTCATGAGCTTTAGAGTCAGACAGATGTAAGTTCAAATCCCAGTTCTGATACTTCCTGTTTTCTTGGACAAGTTATTGACTACTTCTGAGCTCTATTTTCTCATCTGTAAATTAGGACTAGAATACCTAAATCAGGTTTGGGGGAATTACTTGAAATAATGGCCACAAATTACCTAATGGATTACCTATAGAATTCTCAATCAAATATAGAATACTATGAAATGCCTAATAAACTCAGCTATTATCACAGTGCCCTGTGGTTTTTGTTTCTGGTTGCTCTAATAACAACCCCACTAACCAGGTTTGGCTTTTGGACCCCATCTGAGAGGTAATTTTCTGGGCTTATGGTCCTACTGGGATATTCCCAGACCTCTCTCATAAAAAATGATATATTTGTTTATCAAATAATTTTTGAACACCAAATATGCATCCAGCATTGTGTTATCCGTTGCAGGAAAAATCAAAGAAATAGAAGGTATACTTTCTTCCTCATAGACTTTCTTTGGGTAATAATTAATAGACACAAAATAATTAGGAGATGGTAAGCTATGTAGTCAGAAGCTGATATGCCACATGCAGTAGGAGTTAAGAGAATGAAAGATCCATGTGCTTGATTTCCTGGATTGGATTTGAGTTTGACCTTGAAAAAAGCATGGCATTTATAGAAATAAAAGTAGGCATTTCAGATTAGGTAAGTGCAAGAAGAGAATGGCTAGAGCAAAATGAGGCAGTATTATGTTGTGAAGGAGGGATTGCTTTCAAGGATCCCCCACCCACTTTACCACACATAAACACAGATTTTACTCCCAAGGCTATGAGAAATGAATAAGGAAGGTCTCAGCCCTAGGAATCACAATAAGAAGCAAATGTAGATTCGGGATGTGATAAGGCATATGTATGATATGGGGAGGGTGGTGAAGGGTGGATAAATAGTTCAGAACCCAAAGAAATATACAGTGTGAAACATTGGAGATAAACAAAGATGAAGTCCAAAATGTGGCTATACTTTTAGTGCCTAAGACTTAATGGAAATGAAGGTCATTGGCATTAAAAAAGTCAAGTAACTGTGAAGTAGGTATGTTGGATCATGGCAGGGATGCTGAAGTCATGGATAATGAGGACAGGTGGTGAGGTAAAGAGGACTATGATACAGTTGCTGAAGTCATAGAGAAAAGTTTAACCTGGAGTTGGTTTAGGGTTGGTCAAAAGAGAAACAACTAAAATGGAAAAAAGTAAGCAGGATGGATTCTAAAAGATATTGTGGTAATGGCAGCAAGTGATTGACACAGAGGCTGAAATGGGGAACTAAGAAAATGCTCTTCACCTAGTGAGTTGGGGATGAAGGGTAGGATATGGGAGAGGGAGATGGCCTCCTGTAGAGTAGATACAGAGGAAAGACAAAATAAGCCATTAAAGGAAAACCAGGATTGGGGTTAGGCAAGCAGATGGTAAAGTTTGACTATAGGCATTTTTATTGACCATACAAGAGGAAATCCAGAATGCTGAAAGGGCTACTGGAGGGGGAATTGAGGTTGGGGAGAGATAAGGATGGAGGTAGGGCTGGATAAGGATGGGTCTGTCAGAGCATCTTACTTTCCCTTGAAAGAGCAACTCAAGCAATATCTCTTCTCACAAGCTTTGCCTCCTCTCTACCCTAGCTGTTCCTCTTTTGTGTTGTCTTACCTCAGAACATTTATAAATCTGTGTTTAATTCTTGGTTTACTCATCTGCTTCCTCCCCTGTGCAATAAGCTTCTTGAAAGGATTGTGACTTTTTCATCTTTATGTCCCAAAGCCTAAAAGTCCCTGAGCAGAGACAATTCTTAACATATGTTTGTTGGATGAAGAAATGAATGAATGTGAATGTGGTGGTGATAAATACCATTAGCACATAACCCTCAATGGTAACCCATGCCCCTTGCCCACGGTGTTTATTTGGTTGGTTTCCTGTCAGTCTCTAGAACAGCACTGTCCAATGGAAATATGTGAGCTCTAAATGTGAACCACATATATAATTTAAACTTTTCAAGAGCACATTTTATTTAATCAAATATACATATAAAATATTATTTCAACATAAAATCAATATAAAAATTATTAATGAGATATTTTATATTCTCTTTGTTTTGTACTCTCTTTGAAGTCTGGTGTGCATTTTGACACTTACATCACATCTCAATTCAGACTAGGCAGATTTTAAGTGCTAAATAACCACATGTGGCTAGTGACTAGATAATGCAATTCTAGATTCTAGAACATACATAGTGCTTTCCCTTTGGATGGCCTCTACACTTTCCTCTGTTTAGATTACTCTTCCTCTAGCTCTTCTAAACAATATGCATTTTTATTATATCGTTCATTAAGGCTATAGACGCAACATGTAAACATATGCAAATATTAATGTACACATTGTATATAAATTTTATAAAGATTGACAAAATGAAGGTTTATTTCTTGCACATTCAAAGTCCAATATAGATCAAGTAGCTGTCTATCATTTGGAAGGCATAAAGAGGTAAGGAGTATGTGTAGGATGTTTGCAAAGACTAGGGCTGGAAAATTCCATTGCCTTAATTTAGTCATATACCTTCACCCAGGTGCAAGAAAAGCCAACAGATACAGTCTTCAGATAGAAGATATCTGTATCCAGATAGAGAAAATGGTATGATAAATGCATATCACTGTTTCTGACACAATTTTATATATTTTTCTTCCTAATTTTTTTAGCCAGCATCCAAATAACAGGACTCAATATTACATAGCGATGGTAAAAAACACTTAAGTCTTATTCTTAGTTTCAATAGTTTTTTTTCATTGTGTCTCCATTTAACAAGAGGAAAGATCTGGGGAAGAGATTTGTGTATTTTATCATCCTAAAGAAGTTTTTATTTCTTTTGTTGTTAATAAGGTTTTTATTTTGTTTTATTTTATTTATTTTTAAAATGTTTATTTATTTTGAGAGAGGAGAGAGAGAGAAAGAAAGAGAGAGAGAGAGAGAGAGAATGAGCAGGGGAGGGGCAGAGAGAGAGGGAGACAGGCATCTAAGCAGTTTCTGCACTGGCAGTGCAGAGCTAGACAGGGGGCTCAAACCCACAAACCATGAGATCATGACCTGAGCTGAAATCAAGAGCCAGATGCTTAACCAACTTAGTCACCCAGGTGCCCCAAGGTTTTTATTTATTTAATGAATGATATAAATTAAAATTTATCAGCTATCTCTTCAGCAACTGTGGAGATGATACAATTTTCTTTTTAGTAACTTAATATTGTGAATGTTATTTATAGATTTTTAAAATGTTGAACTATTTTTTTTACTCCTAGAATAGTCTAACTTATGATATACATATACGTGTGTGTGTGTGTGTGTGTGTGTGTGTGTGTGTATAATTTTTTTTGACAAGCTGGATGTTGTGTGCTATTTTATTTAAAATCTTTGGGGCGCCTGGGTGGCACAGTCGGTTAAGCGTCCGACTTCAGCCAGGTCACGATCTCGCGGTCCGTGAGTTCGAGCCCCGCGTCGGGCTCTGGGCTGATGGCTCGGAGCCTGGAGCCTGTTTCCGATTCTGTGTCTCCCTCTCTCTCTGCCCCTCCCCCGTTCATGCTCTGTCTCTCTCTGTCCCAAAAATAAATAAACGTTGAAAAAAAAATAAAATAAAAAAATAAAATAAAATCTTTGCATGATATTCAGGAATCAGATTGGACTATAGTCTTACCAGGTTTTATAATTCATAAAGTGAATTTTGGAGCGTTTTCTCTTTCTCTAGTTTCTTGTGCTATTCAAGTTGCATGTGGGTTAACTGATTCTTCAAAGAGGAAGAGAATTCCTCTGTGCCTGGGCCAGTTATTGTTGCCGTGGGTCTGTGCTTCAAGCATGTTGTTGCTGGGCGGTATCCATTTTATCACTGATTATAGCTGTAGCATTCAAACATTTTTAATGAGAATGTTTTTACTACTTTCATGCACTCTTTCTGGCCCTCAGTCTGCTCTTTTACCATAGCACTCTGATCTTATTTATTGTTACTACATCCTGAAAATTATAGCAAAAGCAAAAAAAAAAAAAATAGGGTTTTTAAATGCTTTTTCCCGTTTTCTACATTTCCTCGGGGTGCTTCCGCTGCTTTAGTGTGTTGTAATTGTTTACTTTCTTTCTCTTTTGAAGCCGCTGACTTCTCATGCACTCAGCCTTTATCGCTTGTCTTTATCCATGTAGGTCCAAATTAAGCAGCACTCCTAGCTGATGCACATCCCTTCCGTACTCCAGGAGGTCTGGGCAGGGATAGACCGGTGAGTGGCTAGCATACCAGGGCATGTCTCGTATTTGGAGGGCCAAGAAGTAAGGCCCGCTTCCCCCTTCCCCGTTTCTCCCACAGAGAGGAGAATGACTATGGGGTCTGCAGGTTTTCTCAGGATGCAGTGAGTGAGGATATACGAAGAACCTCTCAAGTATGCTGGATGGGATTAGTGTGGCATTCTGAGTCCCTCTGGATCATGAATCCTTTTGTAAGTTTTATCTTAGGTGAACTGAGTAAGCCTATTGTGGACGGCTTTTGTTTCAGTTGCTCTCCCCACAGTGATTCTGGTAATGGTGCTCCTTCTTTCTCTGACAATGTCTTTTCTACCCCTCCAATTATACAGAGGGTTCATACCATTAAGGGTTGTTTGTCATAGAAATTTGTCTACCTCCTCCCCATGTTTAGTCATGGTGTGGTGGACATGTGATGAATTTCAATGTAAACCCATTTTGATTTGAATGGGTCCAGCATAAGTCACCAACCTGGTCCCATTGATTGGTCCAAAGGGTAAACAATGAGCCAAGCCAGGTCAATTAGAGCCCTTCTCCAGAAGTTTTTTGAAGTAGGTCTTGAATCGTCAGGCTGTGAAGATGTGCGTTTAATATAATATAACATACTTGAGCAATTTTTTATTTGAAGCAGAACTTTGTTCATCAGGTGTTCTTATAGTTGGTAATTAGCAATGGGTACTTACAGTTGGTAATAAATTCACACAAAGTTTAACCAAGATTGTGACTAGTCTTACCACCTTTAACTACATATCCCCTTCTTGGTCCTTCCCTGACAATCCTATCTGGACACTTCTTTTTCCTATAAACACCCCACTGACTACAAAAATCTTTGAACTGTCTTTCTGTCTCTACCTAGCTGCTTTCTATGCCTAAAACAAAACTGATATGTGTCCATACCAAGGGTAGCTGAGAAGTTTGCTCTAATACACGGCAAAATGTACACTGGGTGAGAGGAAGCAGGCAGCCTGGGTTTCTCTGGTTCTCTTGGTCCCTTATTTCTCTGACAATAATCTGCACACCTCAGTGCTTGCACTTACCTCCAGATTTTATCTGAGCCATTTTTCTTATTTAAAACTCCCTATTTTATTTAGAATTGCCACACCAAGTCCAGTCCATTTTTTTTCTGAACTCTAAACTTCCACCTCTGTAAGTGGACCTTCCCTAACCTCCTTTGATTTAAATCTCTCTTCTACTCACCTGTCCCTCGGAACCTCAGAATGCTCCAACATGTTACACCCCTGGATGCGTCACCCGGTCTACCACTAAGTTGTTCTCTGTGCATGTACTGTAACTCTCAGCTACAAACTTCTCTGATGCCTCTGGCAGCCCTTTGGTGGTAGTAACACTAAATATCAAAACGCTAACATGAGGGGTTTATTATACTCCTGACACAATGCTAAGTAATTTACTGGCAAGGTATTTAGAATAGTGTTTGCACATAGTAAGCAATTAATAAAGGTTTGTTATTACTGCTATTTATAACCCTATGAACTTGGTGTTATTTTTATCTCCACTTTACAGATAAGGAAACTGTGAGGCACAGAGAGTTACATAACTTGTACAGGGTCACAGAGCTCATTGAGTGGCTGAGACAGAACTTGATCCTAGTCTGTTTGATGGCAGTATTTATCCATGTTCTTAACCACCACAAAAAAGTTGGCTAAATGCACATACACCAATGAATCTTTTTCCTGTATTTTTCAGAACAGTGTAAGTTTTCCTCAATACAAGTTTTACTGCGTAATTTCTTTTCCCTTTCAAAATTCAATGGCCGCATAGATATAATGAAAAGGGTACAAGTATTTGTACCTCCCTGGAGAGTGTCATTCTGAAATTTCAAGGCCATTGAAATATCTGTTCTTAGGGAGAATAATGAGTTTTTAAAAACTTCTAAGTTGCTATGGAATTGAGTTTTTGGTTTTTTGTTTGTTTGTTTTAACTGTTCATATGCCTTCCACTCAGCTTTTTGAGTTATATTTCTTTTTGTAGTTCTTAGCCAGCAATACCTCGTATTTGCTCTGGTAGAAAGAACTAGACTATGTCAAGGGCTGAGCAATATTAAAAGTTCGTGGGTATGTTTATGACATAAATGATTAACAGTAGCATCAGAGACTCAACATTGATCATGTGGTGATCTTACTTCTTAAAGTTATTTCATCTGATGCACATCGCTCTGTGATGTTATGGCTTTTCTCCCAATCCTGGTGCTAGATTGGAGAAATGACCACTTCTGCTGTTGTCCCCTAGAGTTCTACAGACGATTTTCCTTTTCTTCTGAACTCCCCTCCTCCTACTCCTCCCTCCCACGTGCCGCTGCCTGCTTCTTCCTTAGCTGTCAGAGCCTACTAGAAGGGAACCGAAGATCGCCGCCCCCCAGGGCCCGAGGCCTTCGGAAAGGCTCCCGGGGTCCCTGGGGACTAGTCAGGTGACAGATCCTCAGCCAAAGCAGCCCGGGTGCCATAACCCTTCCCACTTAGGCAGCAGCCCGCAGGCACCCAGATCCCATCCCTGGAAGCTGCAAAACCCTGGGCTCCACCCACCCATCCGGCCAGAAGCCGGCAACCACTGCTTCCCTCCGGATTTCCACCGGGGCGAACGAATGGGCTTGAAGGCGGTTACAGATGCCGGAGGCGCGGGGCGAAAAACGGTGTCCTTTAGAAGAAAGTTGGCTTATTACTGGGCCTGCAGTTGGCGGCACGGCCCCGTTCCACCTGGGGAAGGAGGCGGCGCCCGCGCGCGGGGCCTCGGGGAGGCGCGCGGCGGGCCCGGAGCGGGGACTGGAAAGCCGAGCGGCGGCGCCGCGGGGTCGGGTCCCGGCCGGCGGCACGCCCCGGTTGCCTCTGGAACAAGCGGCGGGCACAGCTGTCTTCCGTCGGGCGCGGGCCCGGCCGCCCGGCCTGCTGCCCTCTCTCCCGCCTCCCGCCCCAGAAATTATCTCAAGCGTTGCCAGTTTGATTCCAGAGCCCCACTCGGGTGGGTTCTTTTGTTTCTTTGTTTTAATGACAGTTCCCAGCCCTTGGGCATGTCATGCGCGATTAATTCCCTGGCTCTGTTGAAGGCAGCTGGGATGAAATTTCTTCTGCATCATCCTTTTGGGGATAATTGCTTATAATGTGACGTCAGCCGGATTGATTTTTCTCTCTTGAAAGAGACAGAGAGAGGCGGGAGGTTGGAGAGAGAGAGAGAGAGAGAGAGAGAGAGAGAGAGAGAGAGAGAGAGAGACTGACTCACGGACGTGTGCGGAGGCCACAGACAGTTTGGAGAGAGAGAGAGAGAGAGAGAGAGAGAGAGAGAGAGAGAGAGACTGACTGACTCACGGACGTGTGCGGAGGCCACAGACAGTAACATTTGAAAATGTGGAATTCCTTCAGGGCAAAAGGAGACGGGGATGGAAGCTTAAAAGTGTGCAGCTAAGACATCAGACTGCAGGGAATTAAGTTTTTCTTAAAAAAAAAATCCCCTCCGCAAAGAGCCACTTAGGTGCTCCTTTCATGCCCGAGTCCCCGTTAAGGTGGCAGCGTCTGATAATTAATCTCGGGTACCCAGCCGCTGTAATAGGCTTAAGAAGACGAAGAGGAGGGGCGGGGAAGTGCGTCACCAGGTGGGGAAGGGGCTGTGCGTTGGGTGCCAAGCGGGAGGGGTGGGGGTGGAGGGGAATAGGGACGGAAAATAGGTTCTGTGTGCTCTCCCGGGGTATTGTGTCAGGAGATGCAGGCTGGCTACCATGTGACGCGGTCCAGAGCTGAAGGGATTGGCCGAGGCAGCGCAGGCGGTGCAGCTCGGCCGGCTTGCTGTTCCTCTCCCTTTCTCTCGCAGCATCTTCCTGGGAGCCTGTAGGTGAAGCAGCACCAGCAGCATCCATGGCCTATCTTTGGGGTTAACATTTGTCTCATTTGGCTTCAGCAGTGGACGGAGCAGACCTCTCGGCAGCAGCGTCGTGAGGACTTAGCTGGGACCTGGAATCGTATCCTCCTGTGTTTTTCAGACTCCTTGGAAATTAAGGAATGCAATTCTGCCACCATGATGGAAGGTAGGATGCTTTCTGCTGTGGTTGATTGGCTTCAGGCAAGGTTTGGGCAGAACAGCGTTGAAGAATGCGTGCAGCCTGTGTCGGTGGCTGGTCTAGAACCTGGTTGCCAGGATTTGCAAGCAGAAATGCTGCAGTTTGCTTGCAGCGGACCAGGGCTCAGACTAATGGAATCAAACCACAAGGCTTCTCTTTAGCTCAGAACCTACAGAGCTCCCAGCTCTTTTGAGAGGAAACAAAACAAAACAAAACAAAACAAAAAAACTAAAGTGCATCCAGGGAGCTGAGATAGAGCTAAGAAAGAGCTTGCAGAGCAAATAAGTTGGGAGAGAAGATAAGGTTTTCTGCTCTGGGTTCCTGGGACTACACTGATTAAACATTTACAATGGAAACTTGTTTTCTGAAATTGACATTAGATAGGAGAGGTCATTGACTGAGTTATCCATGCTGTCATTTTCAGTGAACTGTTTAAAAAATTTTTTCTTAATTTTTGTAAGATATTTTTATCTCTGCAATTTACATCTTATTGTTGGGGTGAGAGGTGCAGCAAATTTGGTCCATAAACTATAGTTATATGGGGATGCCATTGCAACAGAATGAGCAATATGAGGAAAGTATCTGCGCCTCTTAGCCCTGGGTCCAGGGTGTTATCAGGTTAAAAAAAAGAATTTTGTGCTTCCTAAATGCATTCCATGCAATGATTCTTAGCCAAGCTCCAAATGATTACTTACTGATTACCTTTCTGCATTCAATATTGAGTATAAGAAGGAACTTTCCCTGGGGAGATGTTGTTTAAACTATATTTTGTTCTGCTAAATTACCCTTCCAAGCCTGAGATAGTGACAGCCAAGATTGCCTCAAAAAAGCACCAAGCTGATTAAGAAAGAAGCAGGGAGCCCTACCCCGGCTTTGATTTTGTTTTCACACTACAGGATGGTGCAAAAACTCCTGGCCTTTCCTAAGATGACAGGCAGAAATTTGTCCCCAGCCTGGATTTCACAATGCAGAATCGAGTGCATAATGGGTCTCAAATCAGCCATGAAAATGGCAGAGAGGCCACCTCTTAAAGCCAAGGTCTGTCCTACAGATTTTAAACATTCCTTAGAAATTTACCAAAATGGAATAAGAGGAGGATGGTTTCAAAAAGCAGTCGTGTAGGCTGCATTAATTTGGCAGAAATGAATTCTTTTTGCTCTCTCTGTTATCACGTCAAAAATTGTTAATGTAATTTTGGGGAGTGAAGAATTCTACAGTCATGGCCCACAGATTTTAGAAAATAGCTTTAAAAGAGAGATTGGGTATCGTTTTATTATGGAGCCTGGTCTCAAGCAAGTTCTTTAAAATACTGGTCTAAATAAACTGAGATTACTAATGCTCTAAGATTAAATCATTTTCATTAATTCAAAATGAATTTAATCTTTGAATAACAAGACAAGATGAACAGAAAGTGTGTTACTGATACACTTTTCAATTTAAACTCAGGTGGATTACCCTCTTCAGAAACAAAAACAAAAACAAAAACAAATCTTGTCTACAGAGGTACTGTATTTCTCCAGCTAAATTTCAGTTGCAGTATCTCTTAAAAAGAAATCTGCATACCTTCTGATTAGGTTTGAATCTTACACATGAGAGTGGAAGATCATTCATTTTTACTTCTTGCTTTGCAAACTATGGAGTTCAAGCGTCCTTTTTGAAGGAAGTCGTATTTATTGATGCTCGTTAATGACTCTCCTGGAAATATTGTCTATTTTGCCATCCCAGAATGTCCGTTCAAAGCCCTATGATAAGCTTATCTGAGCTGCCTAAACTGAAATGAGAACTGTAACAAAGACGTGTGTAGGAGCTGAATTAGCACTATTGCTCTGGGTTTGCCAGATTGATCTAATGAAGGATGTTATCTTAGCACTGTTGTGAATTAGAGGTGACACTATGGATCCCTTCCATCAGATCCCTGCAAAAGGAAATGGACAAGTGTTCCCATTGGCTTCAAAATTTACATGAAACTAATAATTTGTATCTACCCACGGTTCCTACTTAAATGCTTTTCAAGACTTATCTTAATGGTTCCTGACCTTAGAAAGGCAGGTAGGAATCTTAACCAGAAATCAATTTGCCCGGCAATAGCATTTCCACTTAGTTGCCAGTCTTTTTGGCAATATATGCATGTTTCTGATACTGCATCCCAGAATTTCACCTCCAAATAGCTCTTATTCTGAAGATGTGGCATAGCAGTTATCATATCCATTAATTCACCCCTAGAGGAAGTTAGGTTGTTCCATCTATCACAATAACCTTGGAAAGATAAGGAACCCCCTAAAAGTCACCCTAAATCCTGTCATGGAAGCCCTCTACTGAAACATCAGTGGGCTCTGAGAATGTGTCACCCAACATTAAGATAGTTAAAATTGTGTCTCTCCTCAACTAGTACCCGTCACACACACACACACACACACACACACACACACACACACAGAGTTACACACATGTAGTCGTCAACACTACATCATTAACACTACATTATCAACACTAATTATTAAGAAAGGGAGAGACCCTACATTTACATTGTGTATATATATATATTTCTATATTCACCAGAGTCTGTTAGTCTGCTGCTCAGGAAAGCATGGCCATGGCAACTTTTCAAAGCCACTTCTCTACTTTGTGTAAAACAGGAGTAAACAAATAGTCTTCAGAATGGCTCATAGTTTAGGTTTGTGTTCTTGTTTTGATGGAACAAGATATGAGCTCCATTCATCCAATGCCTATTAGAAATTCTGGTCATAGATGAGGAACATTACTACCTCCACAGTGATACTAATGTCATATAAGGTAGTGAAGTAATTCTGCAGGGGCCTCCAACATGTTACCAGTAGTTTGTGGCCCCATGATTCCTTTCAAATATTTTTATTTAAAAACATGCATTTTAATTTTATATTTGATTCATTGATTCCTGCAGTCTTTATTTTTCGGCAGTGGTTGGTATTGAGTTGTCTTTCCTAAAGTATGCCACGTGATATGGAGCCTTCCATGGTATGAATGTGAAGGGAAGGAGGGTGAGCAAAGGGAGTTATTTGCTTAAAGGCACATGCATGGGTTAAGCTTACAATGCGGTCTATGTGGTTTGGGCAGCTCATCAAGGATTCTGTTGTTTTCACATATTATTATTAAAGTTTGAAAATACCATTTTAGCTACCCCTTCCAAGATAAGTGAAGCTAAGTCAGGGTTTCTTAGGAAGTCTGTTTACTTGTAGGGCAGCCTGGGAAGTTGTCCCTTGTCTTGAAGAACTGCACCAAAAGTACTTGTTTTTAGTTCCATGGTCAGGTTCTTAGGTACTGTACTGGAAGGATAAATGTTTGGGCACCAGTGGTTTCATCCTGTATAACAATTTTTGAGATTGACAAGCATATTGTTAATGGCTTACTGGATATAATTGATTTAATAAATTTTATTATATTTACTATTCACAATAACCTGTGAATAAGTGTATTCTGCATGCAGTAGTTTTGGTGTTCTTTTTCTAAATTGGAAAAATAAAAAATAATATTTTGAGGCAGAAAAATGGCAGAATGGAATTTGAACCCAAGTTTGTGTTTTTTAAATCAATTCAAGGCCTAATAGATGCTATAAAATGAATGAGATTCCTTTATTATGTCAAATATCTATCTATATCTATCTATATCTATCTATCTATCTATCTATCTATCTATCTATCTATCTATCTATTTTGCCTCCTTGAATTGTAGGGGGAAAACAATGAACCAGCATCATCACCTGGCTGTTTTGCCCCCAGCGTGTTTACCTCAGAAAACATAATACACATTTTTCCTGAATTCTCATGAATAGAGATGAGAGTTTTCTGGACCCAAGTTCATTTAACAACAAAGCTCATATTTTTGACCCCTCATAACATTTCAATAGGAACCATTTTAAAATTTGTATCAAGATGGGCATCGTAACCTAACTGAAAACTAGGACTTGATTTCTTTTGTGGTATATTCTGTCTCTCTTTTTTTTAAATATGAATACTCACAGGACCATGCCTTTTAATTCCTCATTATTGCCTTTTATCTCCAAAATTATTGTTTAGACCATTTTGAACAATTGCAGATTAATTGAGCTTCTGTTGTTGCAATGAACCTTATAATAGTAGATTTTTTTTTCTCCGTCTAGAAATAGAGTTTTATTTATTTGAAAATTCTTTGATGTGATCAAAAAGGAACAAAACATTTTCAAGCTGGAACTATTCATTTTCTAGTTAGCTAAGAAGTTTTAAAGGGAATTCTCTTAATTTCCCAGAAATAGTGAAGTTATTTTGGAAAATCTTAAGCATGCATATGAGATTCTAATACATGGACTATCGTTCATGTAATTTCTCTCCTTCCTCAAGGTTCGGTGTTAGAAAGGGCCTTCTTGTATGCATAAGTTCCCATACAACTCCAGGGATCAACTTTAAATCTCTACAAAGAATATGCAGCTTTAAAACAATTATCTTAGCTAAACCATTCTAGAAGACTGGGTGAATCTTTCTGTTGGATTTGACCCATACGTTATCCATGTTTCAAATAAACAAATTGCAGGAAGTCACCAGCTCACAGCTTTTATGTTCCTGAAAGTTTGTTTATGAATTGCTCACTTGAAACAAATTTTCCCATAGGGATAATGATATATATGATGATGAGATTCCCACACTGGTCCTTCAAAGGCTATTGACCCATTAGCCAGTTGAAATACTAAATATTTGCAATGAAATGTGTGAAGAAGAGTACTGATACTGCAGTAAGTAGCCAGAAGAGAACCATGGAATTAAATGTGTTTTCAATTTTAAATGTTGCTATTTGTAAAAAGGAAGGTCTAATTAGAGGACAATGAGATGGAGAGAGAATTTGAAGGTAGTTTTTAGGTATATTTTCAGAAGTTTTAGAGACTTATGAAACTGGATTTTCAATTATGTTCAATTTTACTTCCATACTTGTGGTTTACTTTTTCTCAATTCAACTTTATCATATATACTGCTGTTGAACTGTGATTAATTTCATTATGGAAACTCACAAATGGAGTTAATAAAGGGAGAGAGAATTTACTGAGATGATGGTACAGGAGTTGAAAGGGAGAAAACGCTTAAGGGATTATAATGGATTTGGGCTCACGTGTCTGAAAAAGTCCCTGAGGATAATGAACTGAATAAGGAGATAGACAGGAACTGGGGGCAGGATCCCCTTAAGGAGAAAGTGGGTGTGTGGCAGAGGGGCTGGGTCTAACCGATTTCTCTGCTGACTACCAAATATTTCTGCGGGCACAGAATGGTTTGCTTAGAGGGACAGGGCTCCTGGGGATGGAGCTTTAGGCTTGGAGAGGGGTCAGTCCCCTTTCTCGGAACATATATGCCATTTAAGTGTATCCACAGAATGTCACAAAGATACTTAGAATCTTTATTTAAATATCGTATATCATGTCACTTCCTTGTTGAGAAAAACTCCTCTATCTTCTCATTTCTGTTAAAATTCATTGCATACTGGAGACTGCACACTCTGGCCCACTGTGCCTCTCCAAGCTCATTGCATGCCTTACCGCCACTCTCGGAGTGTTTAGAAAAAATGCTTTCCTGCCTCAGGGCTTTTGCTCTGCCTAGGACACTATTTTGCCAGTTCATGGAGTGACCGATTTTCTTGTGGTCCTAGCAAAACTGCCACCTTCTCAGGAGGGCTTCCCTACCATCTTGTCATCCCAAGCTCTCAAACACACAACCTGGGCCACTGAGTGCATCCCAGTCTACCCTCTCTCCTCAGAGATGTATTTATGATTCATCATTATTTAATGGTGTATGGGCTGAATTTCTCAGAGCTAAGCTCCGCAAGGGCAGGAATCTGGTCTATCATATTCACCTCCTTATCTTTGGTTCTTGACACACAGTGGACACTTGGTGTGTTTATTTATTGGATAAATGAGTAAAACCAGATATAAATGACTCCAGTGACTTCATATGGTACATTGTAAGGTATTATTTGGTGCATTATAGTGGATGTAAGAAAAATAAATACTCAAACTTGTTTTCTTGCTGGAGAAGCAACATGAAATGAGAAAAAGCAATGTATTATGAAGTAGGATATTGTGAGATACAGATAATACATTTTGAGAAGCAAAAGAAAAGAAATAGTCCATTTGACAATATATGCATGAGCTTGAATTATTTTGGTGATTAGCTCCAAAGAAATGATTTTATAATACAAAGAGGCAAGTTATAGCACAGCCATTCAAAGAAGTTCCCAGGATCACTGTTGTCAATATGCTGTACATATTTTTCCTTCTCTCTCTCCCTTCTGCTCTCCTTTATTTCTGCCTTTCGCTCTCCTCTTTCATTCTTCCACCCCATCTTTCTGTTCCTGGGCAGTCTTTGCTTTTCTCTGGTTTATGACCAAATCTGAAGATCCTGGCTCCTGGAGCTAGAGTTTGACTTGGAATTTGGCAAAGTATTTTTAAATAAATAAATGAATATAAATGAGTGTAATGTTGTATGATACATTTGTGCAAGCAGTGGCCGTGTCTTATGGTATATGAGGTTTTTCAAATGCCAAATTATTCCTGATCAGAGAATTCATTACTCTGGGAAACTCAGTATGGTCGTTGAATTTGTGCAGTGGATTGTTTTTGTAGAAAGAACATGGACCCAGAAGTCAGACATGGGTTTGAGTCTTAAGTGTTGTGACTGCTTGGCTGTGTGCCTTGAAAAGGTTACTGTAACTTCCTGGGGTTCTGTTTGCTTGCAAACAAAATACGAGAATTGATCTGCCTACCTCTAGAACTTCTAGCTCTAAGAGTTTCTGGCATTCATTGAATGGCTTGGCGTCTCCATTCTTACTATCTCCAAGGTTTACACTGAATGATTGACCCCTTTTCCTCCCATCTCAAAATATACTTGTCCCTAACACAAACGTAATTGGAATGTATTACTATCTTCCTTTTGTTGGATACTCCTCCTCCTTTGTTGGATGCTGCTCCTCGCACGTATGCCACAAGTTGGTCTTGCACCTTTACGGTACTGGAAGACAAAAGTGCAGTTATGCAACCCTTTTCTATAGCCCCTAGCATAGAACTACTTGCCGTGTACTCATCAGAAATCGCATGAATTATATGAATGCATAGTAGGTGTTCGGCCCTGTTCCACATGCTAGAGGTTCAATAGTGAACAATAGATACAAAGTCCTGCCTATGTGGACCTTCCTTTTAGTGCGGGAGAGATAGGAAATAAAATGAAACACAGAGTACATTTGATGGGGATAAGAACTTTGGAGAAGAATGGAGTGGAGAAAGGCGATGGAGGAAGTAGTGGAAGGAGTGGGGTGGAGAGGGTTGCTATCGTAAATAAGGTGGTAATGGATGGCCTCACTGAGAAGCCATATAAGCACAGACTTGAAGGAACAGAGGCAGTGAGCAGCCATTTAATTATTTGGAGGAACAATCCAATGTGGAAGGAGGAAGAGCATGTGCAAAGGCCTCAGAATATGGGCAGACCAGCAAGGATAGGGAGGGAGATGTTCAAGAGAGGGACTTAGGGGTAATATATATAAGTAGACACTCGTGAATCTTCAGTGGTAGTAAGGCCTGCTTCCTTCTGCATTAGTCACCATGAGCCTGTGTTATCCATGTGTCTAGTGACAGGTAGGAATTCAGAAGCCTGGCATTCTGACACTGGTTTTGTGGTGCTTCTTGGACTCATTCTTTCCACATTTTAAAGTAAATGGGTGAATATCATGCTCTTACCTTAGCTCATGGTTCCAAGCCCAGAGTTAGAGCTGAGTGTTCAGCTCCAACTTTAGGCTTGAACGTTTCCACACAAGAGAAATGGTCCCATGACAAGGGTGACTCCGGAATCAAAATCACATATCAGTTCAGAAATGTTTGACTATATACAAAAGACCATCATTTGTGTTTTTTGTTCATATCAACTCCTTCTTTTAATCGAGACTAGTATTTTAGGATTTTTAAAAAGAACCATGCAGAGTGACTCATGGTACATATCTTTAACAAACAGTATAATGAGTAAAATATTGTGCTCACTTAGGACATTGTCATAAGATTATATGAAATTTGCATACACTTCAAACTTTCCAAAATGCTTCATTTATTCGGCAGATAAATCAGGAGCTTTTTTCTTAGTTTCAGGTATTCTAGGCACTATGAATATGACAGGCGAAAAAAGGCAGCTGTCGTCTCTGTCCTCAGAAGCTTAGGGTCCAGTACAATGTTGTCACACACTGTTGTACATATGCTTTTTATTCTTACATCATCCCTGTGTGGTAGGAATAGGTATTACCACCCTTATTTCAAATAGGAAGAAAGTAGAGCCCAGTGATATTAAGTGACTTGCTTAAGGTGACCATCTTACCAAGTGGTGGAACCAGCATTTATTTACTATGCTTGACTCTTACCTGCTCACACCTGAAATTGTTTGGCCTGGGTCTCTGGCTGACAAGCAAACAACAGATTGACTAGATTGGACACAGTATTTCAAAAGCCTTCTTCAGTACTAAGCAGAGTAATTTTATCAGCAGGTTATGATCATTCAGATCAGCCATCAGCTTGAAGAAGGTCACCTAACACAGAAGTGTTTCATCCCAGTGGGCTCCTTTCAGTGACCCTCACTGGTTTTCCAGAATTTTATGATGAGGAGGGAAATGTGATATCAACCAGCCAGCAGACTCTAAACTTTCACAGCTTACCTTCTACACAACGTTTTATCAAAAAGCTTGGCTCCCACTATGAACAAAAGCCCTTTCTCCCTGAGAAGGACAGTTCGGTGTTCACTGACATTCTGTGAAAGCCTTGACCGTTATCAGGAAAACATGATGGTGTGTGCTGCCATTGAAGATTAACCAATCTAGTCCAACCTCATTTTACAGCTGAGGAAACCAAAACCAAATGAAATAACTTACCCAAGGATTTTTATTCTCTCTGTAAGAGGACATGTCAAAGTTGATTTTTTTTTTTTTTTTAGTAATGATTCCAAAAATGTGAATAGACAAAGACTTGGAACCCATGGTGTCTTTCACATTCAAAGGTGCTGAGACTGGTTGGGTGACTGCTCAAAGACACACAAATGAATGTGTCCCCAGGGTCCACCGCTCTCCTGAGTACACACACAATGTGGCCATTTATAGCTCTCTCCTGTGCTTCCATGTCTCATGCATCTGATGTCAATGAGTCAGTGCTGTGTCGAGGGAAGAACCAGGACTTGAAGGGGCTGGATATCCTGACTAGTCCTGTGACCTTGAGTGAGTTCTGGAACTGCTTTGGCCTCTGCATCCCCATTTGTAAGGTGGGAATAATGCCAGCTCCCTACCTCGTAGGGTCATTGTGAAGATCAAATGAGATAATAAATATGAAAACATCTGCAGAAGTGTGGTGTGTATGCCACTTAGTTTGTCAGATCATTCTCTCTCAGACTGATTATTACATGTGGTTTCTTAGCATTCAGGGGCTAGGTATTCCTGCTTGCTGTTTTACTTCTCAAGTAGATTATCGCTGCACCCTCTTTTGCAGATAGGCCTACAGATTTCTCTCCTCTCTTCACCATACTGTTAATTACTAGCATATTCTATATCACCCTCGATTCTCGATGTCCACGGGCTACGCTACCCCTTTCTTGTCCATGGAAGACATCACAACCAATCTCATCCATTTTTTTCTTTAAAAAAAAATTTTTTTTTAACGTTTATTTATTTTTGAGACAGAGAGAGACAGAGCATGAACGGGGGAGGGTCAGAGAGAGAGGGAGACACAGAATCTGAAACAGGCTCCAGGCTCTGAGCCATCAGCACAGAGCCTGACGCGGGGCTTGAACTCACAAACCGCGAGATCATGACCTGAGCCGAAGTCGGACGCTTAACCAGCTGAGGCACCCAGGCGCCCCTCATCCATTTTTTTCTATCTCAACATCTATCTCAGTGTCTATCTCAACATCACATACTGGGCTGCCCCTGCCAGTTGTTTGGAATTGGCACATGAGATGATATCACACTGCTTTCCCTACCACGGGCAGTTTCCCAAAGTCAAAAAACAATGACTAAAACAGGAATGTAGGTGGTCTCGCTGTGCAGTCAGCCTTTACAGATGCCCTTAGTGTATCACTGAAAAATGACATGTGAAAAATTGCTCATAGCACTAGGTATGGTAGCAGTGGTAGAAAATGGTCTGCAAGCCCTATAACAAGTAGGACCCTACTCCTGTTCTATAGACTCTAACCAGCAAGTTTTTCTTAGCCTCTTTGTTTCTCCAATTCAAAGAACTGTGACTACCAGGTAGCTAAGCCACAGTCAGTGTTTGGATTCATTCCTGATTTCTCCTTCCTGCTTGCCTTGCAACAGTAGGCCCTTTAGAGCTGTGGATTATCATTCCTAAAAGATCTTGGCTCTCTCCCTTTCATCCTCTGCTACCACCCCTGATCAGACTTTGGTGCTTCCAATCCATGCTTCTCACAGCCATCAAAGACGTCACTTTCCCCCACTTGCCTTTGATTATTCCCATGCTTCTAAGACGAAGTGCAAATGCCCTGGTGTGCGGCATAACACTTTCATACACAGGCTGCCTTATCTGCTCATATCCCACTGTGCCAGCCAGACGGGGAGCTCCTTGTCCTTCTCTTTTCCCTTGTATATGCTCTTCTTTCCCTTTTCTGCAAGGTCGCAGTCTGTTCTGATCACTCAAGGTCAGACAGAAGTGCCCCTCTTCAATGAAGCCTCACACATTCCCCCACATTGAGAGTGAGGTGCTCCCTGAGCTCAGTTAGCTCTTGGTTCTTGCCCCTCAAAGCCACATATCAGAAGGTTTAAGAGCACTGGCTTTGGAGTCAGAATGACCTAGGTGAAACCTCATGTATGTGACCTTGGGAAGCTAATGCACCTGCTTCCTCATCTAGAAAATGGAAGTGATAAAAACAGTTAACTTTCTGACGGGTAATTTGAGCACATGAGGTCATAAGGATTAAACCAGAAAGGGCACTTATAGCCAGTGAGTTCTCCAGAGATACAGGACCAATAGGTTAAGAGGGAGAGGGAGAGCAAGAAAGAGAGAGTCAGAAGGAGAAACGGAAAGGGTGAGGGAGAGGGAGAGGGAGAAGGAAAGAGAGAGACAGAGACAGAGGGGGAAAGATATTTTTAAGGAACTGGTTCACTTGATTGTGGGGACTGGCATTGCAAGTCTAGAATCCATAGATCAGACTGGCAGGTAGGGGTTGATGCTGCAGTCTTGAGGTAAAGTGTTAAGCTCTCAATAAATCTTAGCTGCTATTTTCTGTTATATACCTACCTTGTTTGTTCCTCCCCCAAGAACCAAGGACTCCTCCAGAGCAAGGACTGTGTCTCATTCAATTTTGTATTCTTAATGTGTGGCATGTGTAAGTGCTCAATAAAAATCCAGTGAATGCATGAATGCTATTGAGGGATCACATTTTGGGGGGAAATATGCAATATTTGGCCCATAGTAAAGATGTATGAAATGTTACTCGGTTGGGAACATTGAAGGCACCAGTGTGGTTCCTGGATGCCAGGCAGTGCCCAGGACTGTGAGCCCCCACCTCTCCCCAGAGCACCCATCTGCTGTGTAGGGTCACTCTGGCGGAGCGCCACATCCTGGTTCAGGAGCATGCAGTTGATCTAGTATCTCACACAATCTGCCTGACTGCTTTAATTGTTTTGCTTTCATTTTGAGAGAGACCAGGTTTCATTGTAGAAAACTCAGAAAATAGGAAGATAGCAAAGAAGAAATTGAAATGACCGATTATCGCATTATTATGGAATAATGAACCGCAGTTTGGCGAGTGTAGAACATGGACTTTGGGGACAATCTGAGGCTCTTCAAGCCTCAGCGATATTAGCAGTCAAGAGGGTGAAATAACACCTTCTTCATAAGACGTGGGGAAATTAAATAAGATAACATATGGACTTCACTTGGCATTTACCTGGCTTATTAAGTAAGCACTCAATGAATGCTAGCTCTTAATAGCTTTACATGCAAAACCAATATTTATGTCATAGAACCCAATTTGACCTGTACATGTATACGCATACATGTGTATAAATACACACACAGACAGACACAGCTTTCACAATTGACATTAGATTATAACCACTGTCCTAGGCAGTGTGTATATTTGTTAAGAGTGTAGGATCTGGAAGCAAACTTCCCGGCTGCAACCCTTGACCTCTGTACGCTTGCCAACTGTGTCAGTTTAGGCATCTCATTTACGCGCTTTGTGCTTCAGTTTCTTCTCCTGTATGAGATAATCCCTATCTGGAAAGGCTATGATAAGATTAGATGAACTTAATATATTGTACATAGTTATTATTATTTTTATAACATATAATATATATGTGGTATATAATATACATAAAGAACAGTATTTGGCACGGAGTAAACGCTCAGTCAAGAAACGTTAGCTATCATTATCATCCCCCTGAAGTAGTCTCCAAAAGCATTATTTTTACCGGTTGTGGAATATGCCATTGCATCACAATTTATGTTATGATTTCCCTGTTGTCAGACATTTAGACTGTTAGCTGGAGCTTGATGTGTATATTGAGCTAGAATGGCTCATATTAATGAGTTATGTGGTGTGTCGTGAATTCTTCATTTTCATTTAATAAGATAGCCCTGTGAGGTGGTAGGAGTTCTGCATTAGGTTCTAGTCCTGACACTGCTCCAGCCAGCTGAGTGACTTTGGACAAGTCATTTAACACTGGGGAGAGAAAGCAAAGTCGTAGAAAGAGAAATTGATTTTAATTCAAAAAATTCTAACATCTCCTGGCACCGTTCTTTATTAGCTATGAGGATGAGGCCAAAAATTTACCAGGTGGGTAGGAATTGATTTTTTATGTCCTCTTTGAAAGTCCTGGCTGTATATTTCAGGCAAGTCCCCATCTCTTCTATTTTCCCATCTGTGGGATCGCAAATGAGTTTCCCTGCCTTTCTCACTTGGTTGTAAATATCAAAGCACAAAATATATGTGAAAGTACTTTTAAAAGCAGTAAATTTACATGTAAATATAAAGTAATATTAGGGCTGTTGTTATGTTGAGTATCTTGGAAACTGTTTTCAAATTCACATTAGGTTAAATAAGTTTGAAGGTGCTAACCAGTTTTCAAATGCCCAGCTCTTATTACAAGGCTTTCTGGATGTATCCCCACTACAGTTAACTGTTCTCTCAGTAACTTCCACCCTTCACGCATACAAATGATTTTCTTCATTCCTGGATACTAGGAATGCACACCTTTCCTCATTTGATGAATTATTTATTTGAATGGGAAAAGCTACATAGAATTTTGTGAAACCGGGTAAAAATAATGTTTCTAATAATGAATATGCAGTGGAACAATTTAAAATGCATTTTATTTTTATTATTTTTATTTTTTTTCAACGTTTATTTATTTTTGGGACAGAGAGAGACAGAGCATGAAAGGGGGAGGGGCAGAGAGAGAGGGAGACACAGAATCAGAAACAGGCTCCAGGCTCTGAGCCATCAGCCCAGAGCCTGATGCGGGGCTCGAACTCACGGACCGTGAGATCGTGACCTGGCTGAAGTCGGACGCTTAACCGACTGCGCCACCCAGGCGCCCCTAAAATGCATTTTAAAGTGTGTTCGAATGAAATCTATCTTGGCCTAGTTGCAAAACCAAATATAGTTCTGTATATAATCTCAGCAAGGTCTAATCCGTGCAATCTAATTGCCAGATCAAATTATGTAATCTGGATTTCTTGTGTTTTCCGCCATCTTCTATCTTTGTGGCAACCCACTTCACACTGGCAGATTGAAGAGTAGAGATTTTTGCTGCCTTGATGAATTTTGGCTAAGATACAGAGGAAGTTTTTCAGTGGCAGTGAAATGCTGTGAGCTAGCCATGGTTCTAGATGTGAGATACAAGTGAGCAAAACACCCAGAACCCTTGCTCTCCTGGAGATTGCATCCGACTCTGAGGAAACAAGACTCACAAACCAAATGAATAAACAAGATAATTTAAGATGGTGGTAAAATCAATGAAAAAAAAAAAAAAGACAGAATCATGAAAAGAGTGGGAGTCATGGTGAAAGCTGTTTTAGGTGGTCAGGGAAGGCATGTAAGCTAACCCTTCTTCACGAGGTGACGTGAGAAGATCTGGGAGCAGAGTATTTCAGGAGTGAGAACTGCTGGGGCCAAAAAACTGCCTGGAACTTGGTAAAGCTCAAGGAACAAAAGAAAAGCTAATGTGGCTGGAGACCAGTGAAGGGAGGGGAGGGAAGCAGGAGAGAAGGAGGGCAAGATTCAGATCAAGCAGGGCTGTGTGGGCAATGGAGATGGATCTGGAATTGGTTGGGAGGCAATGGAAAGCCACTGGAGGGGTTTAAGGAGAAGTCATATTTCCATTTGCATCTTTAAACAATTACTTTGGATGTTGGATGGACTTGAATAGCTACAGATGGCCTTCTGGTTTTTTTGTTTTTTTTTTTTTAATGTTGTTTTGAGAGGAGGTTGTCTTGAATCTGTGTTTGAGTAATGACTACTCTGACTTTATTTAATTGTTATGTTAATTTTCTGGAAAGCTAAGAGAGATTGAAAGGGATTGTGGTGCCCTTCCCCTAAGCCACTCAGCACTGTCACTGCTGAGGTCTGAGGGCTCAGGGGATGGTTTAATTGAGCTATTGAATGAACTCTGTTTCTTTTTTTTTTTTTTTTTTTAATTTTTTTTCAACGTTTTTTATTTATTTTTGGGACAGAGAGAGACAGAGCATGAAAGGGGGAGGGGCAGAGAGAGAGGGAGACACAGAATCGGAAACAGACTCCAGGCTCCGAGCCATCAGCCCAGAGCCCGACGCGGGGCTCGAACTCACGGACCGCGAGATCGTGACCTGGCTGAAGTCGGACGCTTAACCGACTGCGCCACCCAGGCGCCCCGAATGAACTCTGTTTCTAACCCAAATGGTTCTGATGTTAGATTTTTTCAGAGGCATGATGACAGGTAAAAACGATGAAAATCTTAGAATATATCATGTGCTTTTTTTCTCATGTACTTGTTTTTAAATGGCTTTGAAGCACTTCAATTATTTGATAGTCATTTTGATACTGAATCAGCCAGTTTAT
Organism: Herpailurus yagouaroundi; assembly: GCF_014898765.1. NCBI lineage: Eukaryota > Metazoa > Chordata > Mammalia > Carnivora > Felidae > Herpailurus > Herpailurus yagouaroundi. Next base: position 55,397,200 of record NW_024412388.1, read on the forward strand.
TAGGCTGGCTTTCATCACTGAAGCTCTTTCCCTCTAAGCCAGATGGAAAAGATAGAAGTATGTAAGAGATCTTGCTGTTGACAGAGGTTGACCTCTCCGTGTTCCATTTTTCTCCACAAATTTTTCAATTAAAACCTGTGTCTTCGCTAAATTCCATTGAAAGAGACCCCTACTGTCTCTCATAACGAAGCTCCCCTCCTCCTACCTCCAGGGGCTCAATCTATTCTCTGAAATGTATTCGTAACCCAGAGGAAAATATATGAAGCTTCCTGTAGGTGGGACTTGTTCCTGTTCCATTCTTCTTTATACCAAAGACTCTGTTTTTCTTTTCTAATTACCTCTACGATATAGGAGATAAGTGTTCAGGCTTAGAAGTCAAAACAGACCTGGGTTCAAGTCCTGCCTCTGCAACTTACTGGCTGTTTGCATTTGGGCAAACCTGAGTTTCAGGTTGTGTTTGTTGATTGTTTCTTTCTTTCTTAGCTTTTTAATCTATCATGAATTTACAAGATTTTCAGCAAGTATTTATTAAGGCTCCAAACATTGTGCTAGGTGTTAGGTGTTCAGTGCATATGGTAAGTAAACATGAACACAGATCTTGTGGACCCTACAGAATAGTGACAAAGACACTAAATTAATACAGATAAATAAATTATTATAAATGAGCAAAATGCTATAAAGGAAGCACTGAATCAGATTCTCAAAGAGCTTTTTAAATATGGGACCTAACCTGATAAGGTGAGGGTAAGTTAGAATTGTTGTAAGCATCATACAACACTTTGCTTTTAACATATGGTAGTTCCCCCTTTGCTGTGGGTTTGCTTTTGGTGGTTTTAGTTACCCACGGTCAAACAGTCAACAGATGATCTGCCTTCTGACCTTCAGAAAGTCAGTAGTAGCCTAACACTACGTTACAGAGCCTACAGAGCTTACGTCACTCACCTCGCTTCATCATCACGTAGACGTTTTATCATCTCACATCATCACAAGAAGAGTGAGTATTGTGCAGTAAGATATTTTGAGAGAGAGACCACATTCACGTGGCTTTTATTATAGCATGTTCTTACAATTGCTCTATTTTTATTGTTGCCAGTCTCTTACTGTGCCTACTTTATAAATTAAAATTTATCATAGGTATGTATATGTATGGAAAACAGTAATTACAGGTTTCTTCGGTACTATCTGTAGTTTCAGGCATCCACTTGGGGGTTTGGGGAGGTATGCCCCATGGATGAGAGCGGACTACTGTATGTCCTTTGTGTTCAGTTGATCATAGCTATTGTTATCGTTATTGTTATCATTGCTGTGGCCACTGTTGATATTACACACACCCCATGCTTGTATATATTGGATGCAGTGAGCTTTCCCAGAACTTGTTACAAGGTGCTCCAAAAATGTCTGTTGACTGTGTTCTTGGTTAGTTGCCTAGAACTGTTCTACATCTGTGCTCCCTGACTCCTGCCAGCTTACTTCGTTTTTGACCTGGTATCTGAGTAGTTTCTGGGGCTGGCCACTCATATCTTGGATACCATCCATCTTTGACTCTCCCAGATTCCTTAGAAAGCTCCTAATCTTGATGCTCTATCTCCTACATGAATGCCAACCAAATCCCAATGTGGCAACTGCTATGTTGTTATGTTATGCTTCTGAAGGAGGACTCTTTAAGAAAACTTTCTGAAAGAAAAGAGAGTGCCTCCCTTTCTCTTGAAGCCCTTTAAAGAGCCCATTGCTATAACCACTCTGCAGTATAAGCACCTGTTCTGGTTGAATTATGACCCTGAAGGATTTTTCTACCTGTTAGTTTTACAGTCTTTTTAAAAAAAATTTTTTTAATGCGTATTTATTTTTGAGAGAGAGAGAGAGAGAGGGGCAGAGAGAGAGACACACATACGCAGAATGCAAAGCAAGCTCCAGGCTGTGAGCTGTCAGCACAGAGCCCGACGTGGGGCTCGAACCCATGAACCATGAGATCATGACCTGAATGGAAGTTGGATGTGTAAGCAACCGAGCCACCCAGCCACCCCTGCAGTCTTTTTTTTAAATTTTTAATGTTTATTTTTGAGAGAGAGAAAGTGTGCATGAGTGGGGGAGGGGCAGAGAGAGGGAGGCTGTCAACACAGAGCCCAAAGTGGGGCTCGAACCCACAAACTGCAAGATCATGACCTGAGCCGAAGTCAGACGCTTAACTGACTGAGCCACCCAGACACCCCAGTTTTCCAGTCTTTTTTATTCATCATTGACCTAGAGCAAGACCATAATAATCTTCAGACTTTTCCATTTCTCCATACCACAGCTTGTGAAAATATGCTTTTTAAATTTTGATGTTGTGGGTGCATATGTGATACAAACATCTGTTCATGGTAAACTCTTGGTTTTCCCAGCTGATTGGTGAGAGGAATAGCTCTTCAGGGTCATTACCTCTAAATCGCCTCTTCAACTGGAGTTTCTCATAACTGAGTTTAGTTCTTCCTGTTCTCCAGGTAGCTGCCCTAGAACTTACCAAAAGATGGCTGCCCCAGATCAACCCTAGGTCTCTGGATGTTGTATAATAAGAAATAGTGAGAATAACATTCTCCCTGAAATGTGCCATAATTTCTCTCTTTTTTAAAAGGTTTATTTATTTATTTATTTATTTATTTATTTATTTATTTAAAGGTTTATTTATTTTTGAGAGAGAGAGAGAGAGCATGAGTCGGGGAGGGACAGAAGGAGGGGGTGCTAGAGAATATAAAGCAGCCTCTGCGCTGACAGCAGTGAGCCCAGTGCGGGGTTTGAATTCACAAACCATGAGATCATCACCTGAGCCGAAGTCAGACACTCAACTGAGCAAGTCAGGTGCCCCACGCCAAAATAATTTCACTTAACAAGTAGGTGTAACTACTTCCCTCCCCAGGAGGAAGAAATGTTCAAGGAGGGCTCAGATTTATTAACGTAAAAATAGCTACCATTTCTTGAACTCCTGCTAGGTGCTGGAAACTGTTCTTAAATTCTCCATAGGCGTTTGTCTCATTTACAATTATTCTATGAGGTTACTAGCATGGTCATTATCTCCATTATGTCAATGAGAGAATGGAGAATCGGAGAGTTTATGACTTGCCCAAATATTTAGGACTTGTGCACTGATCTCTCTCTCAAACTTATGTTGTGAACCACTAAATAATACTGTCTCACATTTTACCTTTGAGAAATTAGATTGAAGATATTCCCAGGTAGGGGCAAAACAGTGACATCACCTGCACCACAACAATTGAAAGTTTACAATAAGTAATACTGTGATGGCATGCTCACCTATCTCTTCTCACCATACAAATACTAAATTTGAGGAGATGCCTGTCCAGTTCTTGTAATACTATCAAACATCTGTAATACCTCATATACAAAGTTCCAGCTAATAAAGAACATGAGTAGATAATTATAGAAGTAACAAAACTATTATCCAGAATGCCTTTGTTTGGATTATTTTGTAATCCAATTGGCTTACAGTTTCTCACTCTTTATAGGTTTCTATGGCGTTGTATGTTAAAGCAAACTTTAATAAACTGTGTCCTATATTTCAGAGAAACTTGCAATGCTCTCTTCAGCACTTAATGCACTTCTCCCATGCTAGACTGAGAAATCTATTTCCTTTTCTTGCTTAACAATCTATTGAGCACACCTCCTAGTTTCAGTTATCACAGAATTTTTATTTTATAGCATTTCAGAGGCAATTCAGTCATCAGCTGACCTTTGTTTCATATGAGAAATAAAGTCATTTAGGGGCGCCTGGGTGGCGCAGTCGGTTGAGCGTCAGACTTCAGCCAGGTCACGATCTCGCGGTCCGGGAGTTCGAGCCCCGCGTCACGCTCTGGGCTGATGGCTCAGAACCTGGAGCCTGTTTCTGATTCTGTGTCTCCCTCTCTCTCTGCCCCTCCCCCATTCATGCTCTGTCTCTCTCTGTCACAAAAATAAATAAACGTTGAAAAAAAAATTAAAAAAAAAAGTCATTTTGACTGTGTGGTTCCATATTAATGGCTTCGTTGTAGTTCAGACATAACACGCTTTTGATTGTAATATTACTAACAGCTGCTCAGGCCTCAATAACTATAAGAAAATGCATATTTTAGAAACGTGTGAAAATATGCAGATCCTCTCCAAGTTTATTTATAAACTCGAAATAGAGCCTTTATACTATTTATTTTGCAGTAAATACAAGTACAGCCCTTAGGTATTGCCTTTTTACCTACACCTTGTGTTTCTTGTTTTCATCCCAAGTTCTTTCGTCAAAGCAGGCAAACCAACAGTACAGATGAACTCTCTATATGAGGCACATGTATCCAAAGTGTACAAAAGTCCACAACTCTGTAGATTCTCTGAGGGCAAAACGGGCTCATAGAAAAGTGGGCCACGGTCACCTGAGGGGGTAGTAATCGTAGTCATTATTATTACTATGTATAACAGAAGAGTATGCCAGGCTCTGAATGAGGGGCTGTATAGAATGGCATACCACTTATATCTCACCATAACCCTGTGAAGGTTATTCTTGGTCCCATTTGATAAATAAGGAAAATGAAGCCCAAGGTTACGTGCACAAGGAGGAAGTGACAGAACAGGGTGGAACCACCGAGCCCCGATCCTGTAATCTCTGAACCACTGTGTTTAGTGACTGCCAGTCACCATTGTGGGCCTGTCCGGGGCAGCTGGGCTGGTGAGGCTCTTGTCCATTGTCAGGAGAAGCCAGAGACTTCACATGGGACCTCTTTATCACCACTCCTCACCCCGTCTGAGCTCTCGAGTACGCCTTTTTGACTGGCTCTGTCTTGTTAAGAGCCTTTACTGACTTCGGTGAACTCACTTAGCAACATAGCCTTCAGGGCTGTCCTACTCTGGGAGCCTCTGCTGTGTCCTTTTCTGTGCGGCGTGCGATTTTGCACCGTGACACTGCCTCCTCTTCTCTCTTTCCTTGTTTCTTCTTGTGTTCTCTCGTGTGGTTTGCTCTATGCCGCCGCTTTCTGTGTTCCTGTTCTGTGGTCTCTGCTCCTCATGCTCCCCTCATTCAGTCAGATTAGGTAGCAGTAGAGTAGCCATCAATGAGGTGGCAGGCAGCCTCTTGAGCCCCAGACCACTTGGGTCAAGTCCTGACCCCCTCACTTACTAGCTGTGCAGTCTTGGCTCAGGTCCTTCTCAGTTTTAAAATCAATATTCTAATAATAATACCTATCTCAGATTTATTATGAGGAATGAATAAGCAGTCACATATGAAGTGCTTAGCTTAGTGCCTGGCACATAGCAATTGCTCATCTAACCTTTTTTTGGGGGGTGGGGGTTGTTTTTACATTTGCATGCTGGCAGGTACTTTATGTGAGGAAATCCCGCCATTTGTTTGCCTTCAACCACACAAGGAAAACCCTTCCCCCAGGAAGAAAACAAAATGAGTTCTCCCTTTAAGATGCTTCCCATTCCTTCATTTTCAAGTTCTCTTTGGCCACAACACAAGTTGGCCAACTGCCACTGGGGCCTCAGAGACCAAAACATCAGCCAAGTTTTGTTTTACTTTTAACTCTTGCAATTCCTGTCTCTCCAGGTCCCTGCCACCCGTATTTACAACGCAGGAGGGTGTGGGCAATAGCTTCACATTTGGGGTTTGGGGCACGGTTGACCTGGCCTTGTGGTCTTAGGGGTTGGGCAGAAAGCTGGGGGATAATGGCTTTCTGATCACTTGCCCCACAACAGATGTGCATCAGAGCACATATGACAACTTCGTGTGCAGGTGGGGAGGAGTGCCTGTAAAGATGAATTCCAAATGACCCTCAGAGCCAGCTGTGCCCAGTGCTTTTCGTAAAGCATTTCATTTGATAATCACTGGCTCCTCTTAGATGGTATTATTTTTTTCCATTTTAAAAATAAGGTCATCAACAATGAGGCTGAGAGAAGTTAACTAATTTGACTGAGATCTACCTGGTTCTACTGTATGTGCTTTTCACCACCCACCATCCTGCTCCCTTCACTTTGTTGTAGACCTTCTTTCCTGTACTACCTTCTTCTGACCTCAGTGTCCTTATCTGTAAACCAAGAGGATTCTGCAGGATGATTTGGAGTTCCCTTTCAGCTCTGACATTCTGACACTGGATCAACCTCTGAGCTTAGACACCCTCTGAGTGTCCATCCAGAGGTGTGTGAACTGGCCTCATTTGCTCACTGCTGCTTGGTTTAGGCTGCAACTGTCTGAGACTCTGTCTATTACTGCATTCCATCTCCCATTACCGTGTCTCCCGTATTGACCAAACACACTTTGTTCTATTACTCCTGAGCAAATCCTCTACAGAATCCGAGAGCTTCAGGAATTCCCTTCTGGTGGTTGTTGAATGGGTGTTGCCTTGATCCATAAGTTTATGCAATTTCAGAAGGAAAAATGCTCTGCAGAATCTTAACAGGTTGGGAGTTGAGGGGAGAGGAGAGGGAACCCAACAGCAATTGAGCTCCACTGAGTTAAATATCTTTTGCTTTGCTTTTTACAATCTTGTGAGATTAGATACTTTCTTCAGCGCTCATACAGAAGAAGGCCCTATAACTTGTGCAGAGAATTCAAATTTGAGTCTGCCTATATTTCATATACAAGGCTGTGACCTTTACCTTGGTGTATGGTAGAAAGAGGCACTAGATTAGAAATTTCATTCCAGTTTTGCTACTAATTTTTAATGTGCTATTTTGATTAAGACACTCTTCATCGATCAAATCAGTCTATAAAATTGATTATCTTTAAACCAAGTAATCTTAGGGACTCTATGTCTTGAGCTGTGTTAATGGTTTAATTATCTCAGCTGCTTGGGAGGACATGAGATCACTCTTTATTCCTTTTTGTGCTTTATCTCCTACTTTCAGTCACCAAGTACTATCAGTTCTGATTTTATTTTTTAATGTTTATTTATTTTTAGAGAGAGAGAGAGTGAGCGAGTGCAGGAGGGGCAGAGAGATTGGGAGAGAGAGGATCCAAAGCAGGCTCTGCACTGTCAGCCCAGAGCCTGATGTGGGGCTCAAACCCACTAACTGTGAGATTGTGACCTGAGCTGAAGTTGGATGCTTAGCCAACTGAGCCATCCAGGCACCCCAATGTCAGTTCTGATTCTAAAATGACTCTCTGTGTTCGTCTTTCCTATTTCCACCATCCGCTACGGTGAATCTGGAACTTATTTCACTTCTGGAATCCTGAAATAGATTTCAAGTTGTCCACATTCCCAGGCTGTACCTAATTTCTCTCCCAGTGCTTCATATATGTCCTCCTTATGTATATATGCTTGTTCACTGTTTGCTCTTGTCCAAAACCTCAATTGTTCTTTCTCTGTTGTTTGCAGCATCAAGTTCTCTAGGCCTCTGTAAGCAGAAACTGCACAAAATCAACTTTCTGTTCTTCCGTGTCCACCATCTTTATCTTATCTCTGAACCTTTGCCAAGGCTGTTTTCTGCAACTCTCTTCACCGAATTCTTTGAAGTCCTTCAAGGTCCAGCCCAAGTACAAAAAAGGGCCCTGTCACTCTTGTTCATCAAGAACATATTCTGAGCATAAGCTTGATGCCAGGCACATAATGAGCAAGTAGTAAATATTTGCTGAATTAATGTATGATTCCCTCTCATAAAGGTATCCTTGATTGCTTCTTCTTACATTTATGTCAGGATTTTTAAAGACCCAGTGATACTAATTTAGCATCTCTGGAGTGTTATAGTTTCAGAGTTGCATTGTCTCATACTAAAGGAAGAATAAAATGAAGAAATCAAAGAAGATTTTTGAATTGACCAAATCCTGGCCTTAGCCATTTCTCTTATGGACTGGAGGAGCAGGAAGTTCTCCTATGTGTCACTGTCAGGCCCTGTCCTGTCTATCTGTCTATCAATCTATCTATCTGTCGGTGCTTTACTCACTGAACCATTACAACAGCATTGTGAGGTAGGTGCTACATTATCCCTATTTTACTGATAAGAAAACTGACGTCCAGAGAGGTTAAGTAACTTACCTAAGATAAAGCTAGAACATGGTTAAATCAGGTTTCAGATTCAAGGATTCTGGCTACAGGGTGTATAATTGTCAGCATTATACCATGTGCTACCTCTCACACGACTGCAAATCACAGGAAAATATTGAACATATTATTAGGCTAACCTCAAGAATGAAAAAAAAAACCCTCTTAAATCAGACTTTATAGTCAATGGAACACAGTGGGTGTTACTTTACTAGGAATGGGTAGCCCTTTAGATTTAGCTCTCATTTATTCATAATCCCCAGTAAGATGCTCTCCTAGCTGTTTATAAATAGATATATTCTAGTATTTTGGCATTAAATATAAATGATAACAACCTTGTCCTAGCTGGAGGTCCTCTTTTTCCTCTGAGGGGTCTTCTTGGGCCCTCTGAAATGCCACATGGCTAACAACAGAATATGCCTTCTTTAAGGAAGCTCTACTTCCTGGAGCTTCTCTGGCATGCTGTCCTAGGAAGCTCTGCGCTGCAAGCCTCTAATCAGCTGAATAAAAATGAAGTGGGCATTTGTATTTCCCCACTGATTGAGTTGGCTCAACCTGATGTAGGTTCAAATTCACAAAAGCATAGACAGGCTTGCTTCCAGGCTTGCAATGGAGATGGAGGAAGGCAGGCTGTGTGCCCAGCTTCCTTGCAAAACATGGCATTGGATATGTGTCACTGGTACCCTTTGAAACCAAGGCTCCAGAACTCCCCCTCACCCACCCAGAAGTCATGGGATGATTTGTTCAAGATGCCCTACTTCTGATGCCAACTGGACCCTGTTCAAATGAGCGTGCAGATCAGAAAGTGTTTTTAGAGGGTGAGTGCATCCATCATGGATAAAATGATCTGCAACACAAGATGTCTCAAACTGTTCCCCATTCGTCTTTCAAGCTTAGTATTTGTGCTATACTTGAAAGCCTTTTCTCAGAAAAGCCTAATCTTGATCATGTGAATTCCAGTTATTTAAGAGAATGTCAACTTGGTTAAATTATGTTTTCTGGGTCCATGCTTGACAAAATATTAGAGTAGTATCTTGATATTTACAAGTTTAACATTCAGGTTTCCATTATTCATATAAAGCATTTTAGGTTCATAATAAGGAGTAATTTGTAGGTTTCCTAAGGTGTGAATATGAATCACCTACTTAGAGATGCAGGGGTTTAGGTGGGGGTCAATTAGAGAGTAGACCTAATTGTGGGTTCAACATTGACATCTCAGTGTGATTTGTTATTCTCTCAGGTAAGAATTATAATTTGGCAATTCTCTTCCAAGTGTCAAGGGTAACTCTACATCTGAATCAGTGAAATAGCTTTAATTTTTTGTAAAAATGGTTGTAACATAAGGATTTTGGAATTTTCCCACTCAAAACTCATGGCCAACATTGCTAATCAATCAACTGCCCTGGCCAAATTCAGCCTGCATGAGAATCATCTCCAAAAGGTTAATTGGATTTGGTATTCAAAGATGCGAAAATTGCTCACTTACTGGGATTTGAAAGGTCTAAAATAAGTTGCCTCTGTCTTTTTTCTGTCTTTCATTTGAGCTTGATTTTAAATACAGATTTCTCCATTCCCTGCTATGCACAAGTTTGAGTCTCTTAGACATTGCCAAGCATTCTCCAAACACATCAGGAAAATGGGTCACTTTATTTGGTCTCCCCACTTCTGGCAGTGAGACTGGAACAGATATTTTGGGAGGATATAGAGAAGAAAAAATGAATCGGGGCCAGATTTCATGCATGAGGAAATAGGTACGTACACAATAGACAACATTCCCACGTAGGCACAATGATGTGCCTCATCCCTCAACCAGAAGCGACCTCTACCTGTTATACCTTAGAACAACGTGCTTCTTCTTGGCTTCATCTAAAAAGTTTGCCACACACAAAAATAACTTTTGCTAAGAGGAGAACTTTACTGGTCTGTAAAAACCAGATTTTATGGACTTGTCATTCAGTTTCAAATACTTAATATTTTTGGAGTATTCTATTCTAACAACCAGATTATAGGCCCATTTTCATGTTAGTTTTCCCACTAAAGTGTGAGACCCATTAGGAAGGGAGGATGTCTTTTCTTTTTTAAATTTGTATCCAAGGAAACTAGCAATGTGTCTTGATTTGAATTAAGAAATGAATAAATGATATTTAGTCGGAATGGTTTTCTCAAGTCTTATTCACCATGAACGAATCTTGGACCTGTTGCAATGACAATTTCTCTTCAATGGAAAAAGTTTTCTGAAAGTAGAGACAATTGCATCCATTTCTCTTCTGTTCATTTTTATCCTGAGAGCAGGGCTGGCTTCATGTGTATGGTTGCATAAGGCTTAAAAGGGCCCTGCCCTTGGTGTAGCGCGCTACTATTACTTTCTTAAAATTCTGAATAATTCTTGGGACGCCATTAGAGTGCCTGGGTGGCTCAGTCGGTTGAGCATCTGACTTTGGCTCAGGTCATGAACTCACAGCTCATGAGTTCGAGCCCCACATTGGGCTCTCTGCTGTCAGCTCAGAGCCTAGACCCTGTTTCAGATTCTGTGTCTCCCCTTCTCTCTCTGCCCCTCCCCTGCTCATGATCTGTGTCTCTCTCAAAAGTAAATCAACATTAATCATTTAAAAAAAAAATTCTTGGGGCACCTGGGTGGGTCAGTCAGTTAAGTATCTGACTTCAGCTCAGGTCATGATCGCACGGTTCGTGAGTTCGAGCCCCGCATCAGGCTTGCTACCATCAGCTCAGAGCGAGCTTTGGATCCTCTGTCTCCCTCTCTCTGTGCCTCTCTTTCTCTCTCACAAATGAAAACCATTCTTAATGTAATTCTTATAATTCTTAATAATTCTTGAGTTAGGGACCTTGCATTCTCATTTTGCACCAGGCCCCACACATTGAGTCCCAGGTTCTGCCTGAATACCTAGTATACACAGTGTTTTATCGTGGCAGCTACGGGTTGGTCTACCCTTCCAATTCAGCTTTCCTTGCCCCAAGTGGAAGTCACAAGCAATGGTTGTTAGTGAAGTGTGGCTCCAGTTGTTTAATACAAAGCCCTCTAGGGCAGACAGTATCAGGGAGAAGCATCCCGTGTCACCTGAGCTTCAGGGGAATAGTACTAGAATCCTCGATGTAAGCGTCGCGGTTTAGTTTCAAAGAGTCAAAGAAAAGAATCTTTAGAGAAGGCAACTGGGAGAGGGGCTGGCACATGTAAATGACTTTCGGACCCTTCCCTCCAGCTAGAAACAGGGGAAAGGGGAGGCAAGCTGACCTTGGAAAGCTCCTCAAGAAATGCCTGGGGAACCATATTTATGGGCCCTTTTGTCCTGCTTCTCTTCCAGAACTCAAGTATCATGGGATAATGCTTCTCCAACTTTAATGTGGACAGGAAACACCTACCAATCTTGTCAAAAATGCATGTTCTGATGCAGTAGGTCAGGGTGGGGGCTTGAGATTCTGCATTTCAAATAAGCTCATGGTTTTACCAGCATTGTGCAGCCTAGTTACTCCATCCAGACACTATGAATTTTACAGTGAGCAATTAAAAAGCAACCACACTTCTTGAAAACATTCCTGGAAGATGTAGTGAACTACCAAAAACTACTTTTGAAAAAAGTTTATTTATTTTGAGAGAGAGAACAGAGCTGGGGAGGGGCAGAGAGAGAGGGTGAGAGAGAATCCCAAGCAGGCTCTGAACTGTCAGCACAGAGCCTGACGTGGGGCTCAATCTCACAAATTGTGAGATCATGACCTGAGCCAAAACCAAGTGTCAGACGTTTAATGACTGAGCCACCCAGGCACCCTCAAAAACTACTTTTAAAAGTATGTTAGAAGAATTTGTTTCTTGATATGAATTGCTATGGTTAGAGAATGCATTGAGTGAACCTTGGGTCCTCATTTATTAATGAATGCTGCTAATAAAAAAAAAAGGGGGGCAGAGCAACGTGCTGGGTAAAAACACAGACTCTGAAACCCAATTGCTTGAGTCACTAAGTAACTGTGTGACCTGAGACAAGTTACTTAACCTCTTTATGCTTTCGGTTCCTCATCTGTGAAGTGAGGATAAGAAAAGCAGCTCTCTCTCTTGGTTGTCGTGATTATTAAATGTGCATAAATAGAAGAGTGCTTGGCATAGAGTAAGGGCTCTGTAAGTATTAACACATTTTGGTGTTTTTACATGCCTTCCATGAGACAGGCCCTGTATTCCATGCTTTGTCTCTAATCCTCAAAACAGACCTACAAGATTATGTAATACTGTAAACACCAATAACTAATAATAGTTAACATTAATTGAGGACCTACCATGTACCAGGCACTATTTTGGGTACCAAGTAGGCATCATCTCATTAAAGCCTCACAGTAACCCATATAAATATGATTTTTCTCGTTTACCAGATGAGGAAACTTGAAGTACAGAGATCAATTAGAAAAATAAATGTTTCCTCTTTGTAGATGTGCAAGACTAGTCCCAGGGCATGGCAGAGGAGCATCAATAGAAAAGAGAGAGAACTGAACTGCTCTACAAAATGAAGTTGGACAAATCTGAAGTATCTAGGAATTTCCCTGGAGGGAACATGGAAAGGAACAAGGAGTGAGGGGCTGAGGGAGATAAGGAGATTTGGCAGGTGTAGGGTTCTCTGTGACAGTCATGACGTGTGACTTTTAAGAATAGAAATATTTAAAATTCAGTTTTAAGTGACCTGCTTTCTGTAACCCTTTCTTTGTTATTCCCTATTCATTGTTGTTGTTGTTAAAGTCTATTACCCACTCCTCCTCTCTAATATGTGATACTTAGAGGAAATTGGAAAAAAAAAAGTTGGGGGGAGGCATTGTCCTGAGATATCAGTATAAAGTACAGAGAAATATAAAAATCAGCCATGAAAGGAAAAATACATCAAGAATTCAGTGTGAAAAGACCATCCAGAACAAGATATGCCTGAGAGGAATGTGACCCACTCAGTAAACCTTGGAGGTACTGATAGGGGGTAAGTGGTTATATCATGGTCTACGGAGTTAGGGCTTGAGGCATTTCTGTTCAATCCTGAGAGGTGTTGCATAGGCCAGAGGACTCACGGTTGTTCATTTTGCTGACTCCTAGGTTATTTGAAGGAACACGGTATGATGTAGCAAGAATGGACTTTAGTAACACATATCTAGTCTAGAATCTTCCTTTAACAGATTTGGAACCCCAAGTCCAGCTAGGAAAGTGACGTGCTCAGTTCTAAACAAAGAGGGGCATAGAAAAGACCACAACCAGATCCTCTGACTGCAAGCCTGGAGGGCAGTTCACTCTGTCCCTGTCTCTTTCACACGAGATGATTCTGTACTTTGAGGATGCTTTGGGAAAGTCCTAGTGATTTAGAACTCTCCAGTGGGCCGACTGGCTTAGCATCTGGGAAATTCTGAATCACATCGGATGGAATGTTTTGTTTACTTCCTCCCCACAGTGCTAAAGGGGAAAAAGGGTTCTTTTTTTTCCTCCAGCTAATTTGCTGGAAACAGTAAATAATTTCCCAGTTCATCTGGTCTCACTTGCAACCAGGGCCTTCCTGTGGCCATTTATTGGCTGGTTTCAGAGAATGAATATCATTTGAAACACTTTACTTCTCAGAAGTTAGCCAAGAGAAGGAGGAAAGTCTCTCCATTAACTTCTCTTAGTAAACCTGCTATACCTCTGACTAGAAATAAACTGTAAAACAAAGCTCCCACCTAAGGCAGTCAGTACATCCTGGGATGGACGTGCATTCACAGATTGTTAAGCCAGGACCATTAACAATCATCTACTTCAATTGGTCAGAAGCTCTTCTTAAAACCAAATTAAAGTCAACACCCAGTAAATAAAACTCAACAAAACTGGAGCCACCCAGATTTAAGTTAGGGGCTGAGAACATTCTAATCTCCTCCTTACTCTGGAGTCACATTCCCTGAGACAGGTCTCCAAAGAAGCAATTAGGTAACTACTAAGCTTGTCCAGTGACAAGTCAGGTGTTAGAGTAATCCTCCCAAGGTCCTGTGGCTAGTGAGTGATATGTCTGAACTTGAACTCAGGCCTCTTCAATCTCAGTTCATTGACTCCCTGTATCTCACTTGCATGGTAAATGCTCTCGACTTCTGCTGGAGAGTAAAGGGATGAGGCTGGATGGGCAATATGTCACTGTGTGCAATAACCAGGGAAAATTCAGTGAGACAGAGGAAGCTGTGGTTTGACTTGACTGATATGAAATAATGCACAGAAACACACAAAAGATTATTCAGTGGAATTCTTGAGAGATTTGAGATTTCTATGTCATCCGCCATTTCCTCTTTATATTGGTCCAAACATGGTCCAAAGATGCCCTGTAGTCTTGAGGAAATGATATTTGTAAGAAATCATGCCACCAGTTATTCTTTTTGTAAAAGTGTTGATGGTGGGAGATATTCACCAGGCCAGGCAAGGAAAAGGGGATTAACTTTGATTGAAGGCCCACAGGAGAGTCACACAGTCTGCTAGCTGTGGGACCTTGGGTCAGTTACTTCATCCTGATACTTTAGTCACCTCCCTCAGAAGGAGAGAATGAAAGGGAAATGAGATGTGACACATGGAGCCCTTGGCGTAGGGCCTGGTACAGTAAGCATGCAATAGTATTGACTATTACTACTACTGCGATGATGATGATGATGATGATGATGATGAAGGAGGAGGAGGAGAAGAAAGAGAGGAGGAGGAGAAGAAGGAGGAGGAGGAGGAGGAGGGGAGGGAGACAAGGAGAAGAACAAGAACAAGGAGAAGAAGGGGAGGAGGAAGAAGAAAGAGGGAGGGGGAGAGGGGAAGGGAGAGGGAGAAGGAGAAGAAGAAACTGGCTTAATTGCAATACTCCTTACAATAGTTCTGTGGGGTTTGTAGTTACCAAAGTCCTCATTTTCCAAAATGAAGAAACAGAGCTGGAGAGGTGAAACGCCTTGCCCCAAGCCACACAATTAGGAAAGGGCAGAAAATGAGGTATAAAACCAGGACCACCTGACTCCAATGCACATTTGCTTTCTTTTGCAATGGCCCCTGACAAATTTCTATAGTCATTTAATTTCAAGGGGGAAAGCTTTCTGCCACTGCATAGCCATTGGCATGTAATTAGAGTGTTTCCCTTTTTCTTTTGTGCTAGAACACTGGAACCAAATTTCTTGCCCAAGTGTAATTATCTCATTAACTCCAAAAGAATTTATCCTTTCCTTCTATTTACATGGACTTATTTTCAGTGGTCTGGTTTTTATTTATTTTATGTTTAAACATTGGACTATATTTCCCTTGGGTATATCTTTCCAAAAACTGTTTAGGTTATCAGAAACAAGTGGAAATTCAAAGTTAGGAATTTAAGGGCTGTATTAGGTTGTGAGGGATTTAAAGAGGATAAACCTAGGTTTCTGACATTAAGAAACTTGCAGTCTGAGGAAAATAAAATATATACATGAAAATGACAAGGCAGTAAATAAATTCCAAGTGAGGGGGCATGAGCAGAAAATAATACGACAGCTCTGAAGAAAGGGAGATCTTTCTGAAATAGGGGTTACAGTAGAAAGGACTCTCTGAAATTTGGGCTTAGAGTTCTACAAAACAAAGTATGTCATGGTGGAATCCAAAAACTGGAAGACTCATTCCTCTAAGAAAGCTACATAAATCATTTGCTTACTCATTTATTCAACACACTTTATTTACCTCCCCTCTGCTAACCTTTGTGTGCATGCCAGCCCGTGAGCACAACAGGAATGGTCTTCCCCCCTGTGGATTATAAAATCTAGTCCGTTAAGAAAAACGTTGTTAGTTATACCGTGTGGTGCTTCTAAGAGAAGGCAAAGAGCAAGAGGTACCAAAATGGAACCGTCTAGCCTGAATTTTAAATATTCATCTCATTCCCATTTGCCAGCTGATTTTCTTAAAAAGCAAATTTTATTCAAGTAAATTTTTCTAGGTTGTTATGGTTTCAGTTAAGTTCAACACAGACCACTCATTACACCGAGTGAAAGATGTATTCATTTTAATGTCTTCCTTTTATTGGGGGAAATTAACCATTCAGCTAGAATATATTAAAATTTAAACTAGTAACTATGTAAATCTTATAATGGGAAGGGCACTAGGGTGATTTTCCTTATGGTAAGCAACGCACCTCAGCACACTCTGCCAGCTACTTTGCTATTTGAATCGTGGAATCTTTTTAAGATCAATGTGACTAATAAGCAAGTTTTGTCCTTTTGGGCCATCAACTTTCCTAGGAGCTGACTCTTATTCCATTCATCACTTTGATTTCAGAGACATTTGGACTAACAACTGATAATTTGCAAAGAGTAACTTTTATATTTTATTCCAAAATCTTTTATTTTAGCCAGCAAGAAAAAAAAACCACACTGTTTCTGGGGAAGTGTTCTTTTATTCATTTTTGGAGTAATGGATTTCCTACTATGCAGAGCAGTCTAGTCCCGTGGAATAACACCAGGCTGAGAAAGAGGAGAACCAAGTTTTAGTTCTGACCACTACTCAGTGGGCTTAAAAAAATTTTTTTTAATGTTTTTATATTTTTGAGAGAGAGACTGAGAGAGAGAGAGAGAGCTGGAGAGGGGCAGAGATAGGGACACACAGAATCCAAAATACCTCCAGGCTCTGAGCTGTCAACACAGAGCCACATGCGGGACTCGAACCCACAAACCGTGAGATCATGACCTGAGCCAAAGTGGACGCTCAACCAACTGAGCCGCACAGGTGCCCCTCAGTGGGTTTTAGTTTTTTTATCTATGAAGCGGGGATAGTAATGAAATCAGGATGACTATGAAAGCGTAGTACAAACCAGAGAATATTTTATTGTTTTTACCTTCCTAGAATGCATTTCCTCTTTTTATGGTAGCGGTATCCAAAATTTCCTTTGGGATCCAGCCACCCCTCTATATGGATGAGTGCATGTGGCACAGACCTAGCCAATCAGAAGATAAAATAACTACAGCGATTGCATCAGGGATGGACAAATTATCCAAACTGGCCGAATCAGGATGCAAAAGCAGTAGTGGCAGAAAGCACTCTTGTCTTGTTCCTGATCTTAGTGGGAAAGCTTTGAGTTTCTCATCAGTAAATGTAAAATGAGTTGTAGGGTTTTCATGATGTGCCTTATCAAGTTGAGGAATTTCCCCTCTAGTCTCAGTTTGCTAAGTTTTATCATCAATGGGTATTGACTTTTGTCAAATACTTTTCTTCATCCGCTTATATGATCATGGGATATTTCTTCTTTACCCGTTGGTGTGATTACGTTAATTGGTTTTTGAGCGTTGAACCAGCCTCGCATGCCTGGGATAAATCCTGGCATTAAACACTACTTGGTTGTGGTGTTTAATCCTTTGTATATATTGTGCGGCTCAGTTTGTTAGTATTTTGTTAAGGATTGTTGTGTCTGTGTTCATAAGAGATACTGATCTTTAGTTTTCTTTCCATGTAATATCTTTGTCTGGTTTTGGCAGTAGGGTAATGCTGGCCTTATAGACTGAGTTAGGAAGTATTCCCTCTACGTCTTTCTTCTGGAAGAATTTTACAGAATTGGTATAATTTCTTCCTTGAAGGTTTAGTGGAATTTGCCAGTATACACATCTGAGCCTGATGCTGTTTTGAGAGGTTACTAATTATTTATTCAAGTTCTTTAATAGATATAGGTCTTTTCAGATTTCCTATTCATTTTGGTATGAAGTTAGGTAGATTATGCCTTTTAAAGAATTGGTACATTTCATATATATTATCAAATTTGTTGGCCTAATATTTCTTTATTACCCTTTTAATGTCAATGGGATCTGTGATAACATCCCCTCTTTCATTTTTGATGTATGTAATTTTGTATCATCTCTTTTTTTTTTCTTAGTTAGCCTGGCTAGAGGCTTATTGATTTTATTGATCTTTAAAAAAAAAAAAAAAAGATTTTGGCTTTGATAATTTGTTATTACTTTTAATGCTCCTGACTTTACCATGTGAAGTGCTGCTCAGTGGATATGGCCGAATTCTTACATTATCAGCATCCTAGGAACTTTCTGAAACTTCTATGTAATTTGAGGCTAAAAAAAACCCCCAAATTCGTCCCTATATTTCTATAATCCCTATATATATTCTGAGAAATATATTTATATTTATTTAGGTATTTCTTTACATCCCTGGGCTATATAATTTGAAATATACTTTACAACGTTAAGCATTTTCCAGAGGTTATTAATGATCAATAGAGAAATATCTTGAAGTAAAGTCAAATTTGAAGGATGTTTCAAATTTTCTCTCAGCTATCAGTAATAGTGTAAACATCTAATTAGCTTCTATTTTAGAAGTTTCCACACTATCTCTCTACCCATCTATCCACCCATCCATTCATACTTGTATTTAACAAATATTTTTCAAATAACTATTCAAGCATGGTGCTAAGAATTAGGCAACATATGTAATTGTTTGCTGTCATGGAACTTATGTTCTTTTGTCCTCACCATTTGCTCACCTGCTCCATCTCTTACCCCCATTTAAACTTGGAGTAAATTTCCAATCTTCCAATAACTCCACTCCAGAATTATTTCTTTTTATTTATTTATTTATTTTTTATTTTTTATTATTTTTTATTTTTTTCATATATATATGAAATTTATTGTCAAATTGGTTTCCATACAACACCCAGTGCTCATCCCAAAAGGTGCCCTCCTCAATACCCATCACCCACCCTCTCCTCCCTCCCACCCCCCATCAACCCTCAGTTTGTTCTCAGTTTTTAACAGTCTCTTATGCTTTGGCTCTCTCCCACTCTAACCTCTTTTTTTTTTTTCCTTCCCCTCCCCCATGGGTTCCTGTTAAGTTTCTCAGGATCCACATAAGAGTGAAACCATACGGTATCTGTCTTTCTCTGTATGGCTTATTTCACTTAGCATGACACTCTCCAGTTCCATCCACGTTGCTACAAAAGGCCATATTTCATTTTTTCTCATTGCCACGTAGTATTCCATAGTGTATATAAACCACAATTTCTTTATCCATTCATCAGTTGATGGACATTTAGGCTCTTTCCATAATTTGGCTATTGTTGAGAGTGCTGCTATGAACATTGGGGTACAAGTGCCCCTATGCATCAGTACTCCTGTGTCCCTTGGATAAATTCCTAGCAGTGCTATTGCTGGGTCATAGGGTAGGTCTATTTTTAATTTTCTGAGGAACCTCCACACTGCTTTCCAGAGTGGCTGCACCAATTTGCATTCCCACCAACAGTGCAAGAGGGTTCCCGTTTCTCCACATCCTCTCCAGCATCTATAGTCTCCTGATTTGTTCATTTTGGCCACTCTGACTGGCGTGAGGTGATACCTGAGTGTGGTTTTGATTTGTATTTCCCTGATAAGGAGCGACGCTGAACATCTTTTCATGTGCCTGTTGGCCATCCGGATGTCTTCTTTAGAGAAGTGTCTATTCATGTTTTCTGCCCATTTCTTCACTGGGTTATTTGCTTTTCGGGTGTGGAGTTTGGTGAGCTCTTGATAGATTTTGGATACTAGCCCTTTGTCCGATATGTCATTTGCAAATATCTTTTCCCATTCCGTTGGTTGCCTTTTAGTTTTGTTGGTTGTTTCCTTTGCTGTGCAGAAGCTTTTTATCTTCATAAGGTCCCAGTAATTCACTTTTGCTTTTAATTCCCTTGCCTTTGGGGATGTGTCGAGTAAGAGATTGCTACGGCTGAGGTCAGAGAGGTCTTTTCCTGCTTTCTCCTCTAAGGTTTTGATGGTTTCCTGTCTCACATTCACGTCCTTGATCCATTTTGAGTTTATTTTTGTGAATGGTGTGAGAAAGTGGTCTAGTTTCAACCTTCTGCATGTTGCTGTCCAGTTCTCCCAGCACCATTTGTTAAAGAGACTGTCTTTTTTCCATTGGATGTTCTTTCCTGCTTTGTCAAAGATGAGTTGGCCATACGTTTGTGGGTCTAGTTCTGGGGTTTCTATTCTATTCCATTGGTCTATATGTCTGTTTTTGTGCCACAGAATTATTTCTTGAATGTGATATTGTCTCTGTTTATCTATTGTTCCTGACTTAGGTCACACCCACTTCATTGTTCCTGTAGTGCTGTAATGCCTGATTTTCCTAGCATCCCTGTGAGTGCAGCAACCAGATATTAAGTGCCTCTCAATGGGATGCAATGTAAAGTGTACAATACAACCTGTGAAGTAGTCTTGCCTTAGAAAAATTGAAGCTGAATCTTTAGGCTTTTTAAACTACCAGTTGTATGAAGTGGGAAAAATATAAGAAAAAGTTAAATTAGGGGCAGCCAGGTGGCTCAGCTGGTGGAGCATCCAACTTCAGCTCAGGTCATGCGTGATCTCACAGTTCGTGAATTCGAGCCCCATGTCGGGCTCTGTGCTGACAGCTCAGGGCCTGGAGCCTGCTTCTGTTCCTCCCTCTCTCTCTGCCCCTCCCCTGCTCATACTCTGTCCTTCTCCAAAATAAAATAAACATTAAAAAAAGTAAAAAATAAAAGTTAAATTATACCAACAAAGAAGCAAATAATAAATGAAATATGTGGATTGGACTCGAGGACATTATACCAAGCTTCTTTTTTTTTTTTTTTTTTTTTAATTTTTTTTTTCAACGTTTATTTATTTTTTTGGGACAGAGAGAGACAGAGCATGAACGGGGGAGGGGCAGAGAGAGAGGGAGACACAGAATTGGAAACAGGCTCCAGGCTCCGAGCCATCAGCCCAGAGCCTGACGCGGGGCTCGAACTCACAGACCGCGAGATCGTGACCTGGCTGAAGTCGGACGCTTAACCGACTGCGCCACCCAGGCGCCCCTATACTAAGCTTCTTTAGTAAGTCAATAGGATAGGAATAATAAGAGGGTGGGATGAATAGGAAGAGCTGTAAGTTAAGATTTTTAAGAATCATTACAACTCAGTGCAACATAGGAAATTAATTGGGATCTTCATTTGAGCAAACCTACAGTAAAAAAGGTATTTATGAAATAATTGAGGACATTTCAGTCCACAAGTGGTTAAGTGATGTCAATACAATGTTATTAATTTAGTTAGATGTGAAATGCATCATGGTTAGATAAGAACATATCCATATGTAGAGTTTCAGGGGTAGAATGAAATCAGGTGAGAGGTTTGCTTTAAAATTCTTCATTTAAATAAAATGAGGAAAAAGTGGTAAAATGTTGATAATTGTTGAGTGGCTGATAGATATATATATATGGTTATTTTTATATTATTCTTTTGTGTATATTTGTTTTTACAGTAAAAATTTTAAACTAGCCCAAACATGTACCTCTTTATTAAAAAAAAAAAAGCTAATCCCCTGCTGGCTAAAGAACAAAACCTAAACACGTGAGCTTGCCATATATGTCCCTTTACAGACTGACCCTAAACTAGTTTCTAAGCTACTTTTCCATTATCCATAATTCTACCTTGAATAAATCCCTTTTTCCTAAATCTGCCATGCCCTTTCATGACTCCCAAATCTTTGTGCCTCCCATTACCACTGTCCAGAATTTCCTTGCTCTCCTTCTCACAGAGCAAATGTGCTCATCCCTCAAGACCCATCACAATATATTTTCCATTGAGACAAGGAGTTTAGTTAGAATTAGACATTCTCTCCAAGCTTCCCCTTTACCCATGGCTCTCTTACAGGTCTTACTATGTTCTGTTGTAATCACCAAACCAGTGTCTCTGTATCTCTATATCCTTGGTTCCACCACTGTGTCCAGGAAACAAGGGATGCTTGACAAGTGTCTATCAAACAAATGCAACTCACGAAAAGTCAGTCCTTTCTTTGTGAATGTCCTCCTGATGGCCTGAAGAGAGCAAATATAGAAAGAGCACTTTTCTTTCTTGCAGCCTTGTAAATCTCCTCAGAAATTTAACTTCTCTAATATGGAAAGGCAATCACAGTTCTCAATTTCCAGGCTACAGAAATATGTTAATATTTCATTTGTAAACACCACCAACAAATTGATTCTGTCATTAAGATTTAATGATTTTTAGACTAGCTGGGATTTATCTTTAGAAAAACACTGAGACTTGATTCCTTTAATGAACTTTTTCCCCTGACCCAGCAATACTTCATTTCTACTTAATTGCTTTGTGTTGACATTAGGTTTAGTTCTTTGGGTTCCTCCTCAAGATATATCCTGATGGAGGCTGCTGCCAGGCTGTTTGGTTACAGTGCATTATTTTTTCCTTAAAACTCTTGAGTTACAAAGAGTTTCCTTAAAACTCTTGAGAAACTATGTGCTTTCCTCTTGTTTTTCTTTTCTTTCTTTTTTTTTTCTTACTCTTGAGGACTTGGTATATTATTATTCTGAAAGGAGTTTCCAATTTTCTGAGTGATTTTAAATCAAATAATCATTTTTTTGGTAAAATGTTGATAGTTGTAATCTACCTACCAGAGTTTGAATGTGTGTGTGCATTCTCTAGATAAATGAATCTCCACTTTTTTAAAATTAATTTTTTTATTTTAGAAAGAGAGAGAGAGAGCATGAGCAAGGGAATGAGGCACAGAGAGAGAGAGAGAAAGAGAGAGAGAGAGAGAGAGAGAGAGAGAGAGAGAGAGAGAGAATTCCAAGCAGGCTCCACACTCACCACAAAGCCCTACACATGGCTCAATCCTACAACCCAGGGATCATGACCTGAGCCGAAAGTCAAGAGTCAAAGGATGCACAACCAACTTAGCCACCCAGGCACCCCTGAATCTCCTCCTTATTATGGTGTGATAGGGTTTAAAGAGCCTACAGCAGAGATAATAAAAGATTGGTCATGAGTCATTGACAAGTACAATATGGTATATCCATACAATAGAATGCTATTCGGTGGCAAAAAGGAATAGAGTACTGGTACATACTACATGAATGAACCTTAAAAATGATGTGCCATGTGAAAGGAGCTAGTCACAAAAGATCATATATTAGGTTATTCCATTAATAGGAAATATCCAGAATAGGCAAATCTATAAAAATGTAAAAAAGGATGAGTAGTTGTCTATGGCTGGTGGCCGGGACGGGGTGGGGGTGGGGTGTTAAGAAATGGGGAGAGGCTGCAAATGGGTTTCTTTGTGGAATGATCAGAATGTTCCAGAATTCAATGCCAGTGATGGCTGCAACTCAGTGAACATACTAAAAACCATTGACTTGTAAAGGTAGGGTATATAAAATGAATCTCAATAAAGCTGTTATTTTTCTTTAAAGCTTAGGCATGAGAATTGGGTGTCATATGTTTAGGGTAATGCTGACTGATGTAACAAATAAACTCAAGCATTATTGTGGTTTCACACCAGCAAATTTGTTTGCCTTCTCATTTACGTAACAGTCCAATTCAAGTATTCCTGATAGGTGAGGAGCCTCCCATGCATTCACTCAGAGACCCGGGTTTTTTCCACCTTCTATCTCTGCCCATCGCTATGCCTCAGAGTCCTCTGCATTCAATAGGGAAAGGGAATGGAAAGAAGCACATCCGTTTCTTTGCTCTCTCAGCTTGTGAGTGCCAGTATCACTTGCACTTAAGTTCCATTGTATTGAATGGCACACCTAACTGTAAATGTATTCTTGAAAATGTACCATAGTTATGTGTCCAGGAAGAAGAGGAAACTGGTTTGGCAAATGTCTATCCAGTTTCTGCTGTGGTTTCCCCACCTTTCACAGTCCTATCCATCCTCTTCTTTCTCCTTGTTCGTCACGTTTTACTCATCACCTAATATAATTTGCTATCCTATACATTGTCAATCCTTAACTAGGCACATATAGTATATATCTATGAGAATAATTAGATTGTTTTTAATCCCTTAAAGTGAAGGAGAATGTGGTTTGCTCTATATGCAGCACATAGAGAGTTTTCAATCTGTCCCGTTGCTCCTTAATCCATAGTCTTTATCAAATCTATTCTTGTTACTCCCCTTTTTAGAACATGAAGTGACTCTCCATTGCATATAGCTATGGTTTTCAAATGCCAGTATGTTGACTGCTCTTGGTCCGTAACGGAGTGATCAAAATTAAGCAATGTGGTGGGGCACCTGGGTAGCTCAGTCAGTTAAGCGTCTGACTTCAGCTCAAGTCATGTTCTCACCATTCCTGGTTCCCAAGTTTGAGCCCTGCATCAGGCTCTGTGCTCAAAGCTCAGAGCCTGGGCCTGTTTCAGATTCTGTGTCTCCTTCTCTATCTCTGCCCCTCCCCCACTCATGATCTGTCTCTCTCTCTCTCTCTCTGTCTCAAAAATAAATAAACATTAAAAAAACTAAAAAAAAAATTAAGCAATGTTGTGTGTGTGTTTTATTTAAGGTTGCCAACCTTCTTGTTCAATAAGTTTAGCTGAAGATTATGTCATTCTGGTCTTTTGGGTATTAAAATATTATTTTCTTTCATGAAGCTATGGTGCTACTTGATTATTTTTAAATGCCCTTCCATTCTAAAATACATTTAACCTTATACTTTGTCAAAATATGGATGAGACACACTGACCACATGATGTGTGATTTTTTTCACCTTCGGCTTAGAAAGCTTGTGTCTATCTGGGATTCATGGTGATAAAATTGAAGGATATTCCAGAAATTTAGGTAATCTTGTAAAGAAGATGGGAGGGCTTATACTAGTTCATGTGTGAGTTTCCCATAAGATTGATAGTGATACAACAGCCTACGGTCCTAACTATAGTCTGTAGAGGAGGAAAAACTTCTTTCTATCCCCTAGGTTCTGTGGTTGGCCTAAGAATTAAACTGACATCAGAGAGATTAATAGGAAAACAGCAAGCAAATTTGCTTAATATTTTTATATGCACACAGGAGTCTTCAGAAGGAAAATGAAGACCCGAAGAAGCTGTTAGGCCCAATAGCTTATATGTCTTTTTACACAAAAAGGTGAATAGACTGTGGGCATGTGACCAGACAAAGCAGCTTGAGCTGGGGCAGTAAATTGTGGGACAGGGACTAGGAAATATATGGGGGCAACTAATGGAGGATCAGAGTTATCTGAGTAGGTTTGTTTGCATAGGTCCATTTTGGCATTGACTGTCATTCTCTGGTGATAAGAACATTCTTCTCTTCCTAGTAAAGGGAGGGCCCCTTTCTCATGGGAAATTTTATGACTTACTTTTAGGTAGAAAGGGAGAGTTCAGAGAGCCCTTCTCACATCTACTGTTCCTCAAGTACCTTCAGCTTAACCTAATCAATATGCCAAATATTTTGGGGTGGCATGTCCTTTCGGGCACCTGGCAGGCTCAGTCAGTAGAGCATGTGACTCTTGATCTCAGGGTCATGAGTTCAAGCCCCACATTGGGCATGGAGCCTGCTTAAGAAAATAAATAAGTAAAATTAAAAAAACAAAGTTATTTTTTAAGAATTAAAAAAAAAACATCCTATGTCATTTGGCCAACTTTCTCATTCCTGTATTCAAATTGGTCTTACATTTACTTGTAGACACGCCTCAAAATTTTCTCTACTTGCTGTGGTTTTAGATTAGAGCCACTTAAAAATAACAGTCAAAAAGCCTCAAAACTGGACCCAAGTAGCAATAGCACAAATTTAGTAAATGTCTATTCTATCAAACCCATGTGTGTCGACATCCTGCACTTGTCTCAATGTGGGTCGTTACGTAACTCATGCCAACACTTCAGGCTTCAGTTTTCAGCAATTAAAAATGGAAGACTGGGCCAGTGTCTCTTCATTTCTGACACTGTATAAATGGGATTCTTCATGCCCGTGCATATGTACTCCATGGTACAATCGCATCAGGGGCTTTATGTTCTATCCATGGTTAGATTCGGATAAACTTCAAAGTAAATAAAATACATTTTGTATATTTAAAGCTTAAATAGAAACCACTCGTCAGCTGGGCGTCTTGGAAAGACAACTAGAGACAGAGTTTGCCTTTGTTATCGGTTACTCATGCTCCAAACAGATCCACGCTTCCCTTGCCAGTGACAGTTTTAGCATCACACCAGGAGCAATGTGCAATTCGTTTTGTTTCTAGGACTTTTCTTCCTAGGAACATGTGGGCACTGGAGCCGAGATGAAGGTGCAGAGATCCAAAGTGGGCCAATATTTATTTTTATATTACTGCAAGTGGTCAAAAAATGAGAACTGACATACACTTGAAACTAATATAACACTGTGCATTAATTATACTGGAAATAAATAAACAAATAATAAGAGAATTGATAGTAACAATATGGAGAATAGGACTGGGGATTGGGTCCTTCTGGAGTCATAAAGATGAATATATTTTAAGTTGTTGTTAACAAGGAAAGAGTTACTGTGTTAGCATTAGCATTTTCTTGAAAAGAAGGTGCTGATGAAGTATGTATCAATTTTCAAATCACTAAAGATGAGGAAGAATGAGAAAACCTGTGTAAGTTAGGCAAACTGAAATAATTGTAACCAAGTAGCTTCCCGTTGCTGAACCGAGGTGGTTAATCTCATTACAATGTGGGGTTCGGAGCCTGGGTTTCTGGAGTCAGTAACCTGGGTTCCTGCTTTTTTAGATTCAGCCACTAAAAAGCTTTATGAATCTGTGCAAGTTATTTACTTTCGCAAGTCTGTGCCTTCATCTACAAGATGGAGATGAGAGTATAGGTAGTGGAAAGGATCTGAAGGGATCGTGAACCCAATAGAATGGTAAGCACTCAGGAATTGAGAGCTATTTCTATTTCCACACCAACCTCTATTATACACCCTGAGATCTCCTGGACTAGCCTCTTCTATCTTCACCAGTTTTGCTCCAAAAAATCCATCTATTCAAATTTTTTGAAACTATTTGTGGTTTTCTTTTCTTCCCCTCTTCCTGTCCTTTCCTTTTTTCTCAGCCCTCTTCTCAGAGTAGGTAGGAATGGGTAGTGGCCATATGCCAAACTGTTCTTGAAAGAATATGCCTTCACATTAGCCTTGTGTCATCTGAAGTTCAGGATCTGGGAATTATTCTTCAGCGATTGCAAACTAGACAGAAAGAGTGATTGTTTTATTTTCCCTCCCACCTCCTCCCCAGGCCGAGCTACTGCCTGCTCAGGCTGCAGCATCAGCTGGGTTCTGCCTGGTGCTTGGAGTGCAGCTGCAGCCGTCAGAGCTGAGAGAGCTCCATTTTCTTTTTTGAGAAGGGCAACTGCCAGTTACTTGGGTCACACTCGAGTGTCTTAAATAACTACCGAACTGCTATACTCTAGGGGTTTTCTCCCACAGAAAGCCCAAGCTGTCACTGGAACTGCCCTTCTCCCATCTCTGCTAATCAAATGTGTTTTGCCATTTTTCAAAGTCCATTCCAAATATGAATTCCTCCATGAAGGCCCTTCTTGGTCTCTCTTCTGGACTTCCTTCTCCTCTCAGTGCATAGCATGTGCTTATAGCAGAGAATCATACCTATAAGTCTCCTTGAGTAATCTAGTGAAGTATTGAAGGGCCTCTTCATGTAAAGGGACCCCTTGAAGAACGTTTGCCATTCATAGACTAACCCTGAACAATTTCTTTTAATATACTTGTTTTTTGATTTGATAACATTCTCTACTTTTAATCCATTCTAACTCTGATGCTTAAATCAATTAATTAACTTTATCCCTCCTGGCTTCTGATTCTGACTACATGGGACAATGGTCACAAGTGAAGTACACAGAGAGAGATCATGGGGCTATCTTAACTGGAGGTGTTACCTTCATTTATTTGTATTACAGTGACAGGTGTACTTGTCTTATTTCTGTCTCAAAGCAAGATTCCAGAGACTTGTTTTTCTACATAAAATGAGGCTTTGAACATAGCAAGTACTCAAATGATGAATAATTTGAATCTGATGAGCTAATTTACTTAGCAGCCTAGAAAAGTGATAGTAATCCAGCCGTGTGTGTGTGTGTGTGTGTGTGTGTGTGTGTGTGTGTGCATGTTGTATACCCAGAGAGAAAAAGAGGAATAAGAAGGACACCATGGCAGGAGGCTCGATCCTAGGTTACATTTATTTTCTTTAAAACTTTTGCGTTTTTCCTTCTTATGTGAAGTCAAGATTCAAAACCAGATGATCATTTTTAGCTTCAAGATTGGTTTCTTGGAATCATTCTCCTATTAACACATGTTCTAATCAAAATACCACATTGTCATTTATAAATTAGTGTGACATTTTCAAAACCTTACCTCTTGCAGAGACATTTTATTTTAATCTTTCTCTATTATCAAATATAAGTTCCTACTATGTCTTGAAACTGGGCATTACTGGGGATGGGGAATATCCAGTGCCATGTAAGAATAGTTCCCCAGTCTGGCACCTAGCCTGAGTCACATGGGAGCTTTTATGCCTGAACTCAACCCTGGAGATTCTGAGTCAGGATATCTGGGGTGGGTCAGGTGCTGGAAATGTATACCTTTAAAAAGCTCCCAAAAGGCACCTGTGTGAGTGACTCAGTCAGTTGAGCGTTCAACTCTTGATTTCAGCTCAGGTCATGATCCCAGAGTTGTAGGATTGAATCCTGTGTTGTTCTCCACGCTGAGCTTGGAGACTACTTGGGATTCTCTCCATCCCTCCCTCTGGCCCTCTCCCCACTTTCACATGCTCTCTCTCTCTCTCTCTCTCTCATTCTCTCTCTAAAAAAGAAAAAAAAAGTTTCCCAAATGGGACTAATGAACAACTGACATGGGAACCACTGGGGTGAAAAGATTGGGTCCTGCCCATTGTGAGTTTGTAAGCTGCTCAGGAAGATTAGACATAGGAAAAAATAACTCAGAAACTTTAATTATGTTATGAAATATGTAATTTACATGTTTAAAGTACTTTACCATTGGTGAAGCATTTTATAAAGTGCTCTCATATACCCTATTCTTTCTATAAAGTAGGTAAAGCCATTATTTTTATTCTACTTTTTAATGGGTACTGAGGCAAAGACATTAACTCAATTGCCTAGAAACCCAAAGTCCTGACCAAGCCCAGATTCAAATTTCCCCTTCCCTTTACTCCACAAACTTACTCAGTGGTCCGAGGAATCTGATCATGGTGAAACAAATATCTAGAAGAGCAAGAGGAGAGGATTTTAAGGTCATCTACAAGTAAAATACCACTGATATTCCAAGGACACATCGGTAACCATTTGTTTTTCAGGTTATCTGGATAAAAATCTGCTGAAAGAAAAAGAGCAAAACTTTTTTCCCTTCCTGTTTAAGTATTCCAGAGTGTGGTCTCACTTTTGTCCATCTCGGGGTTCCATCCTTACTGTCTGGATGAACTGAGTTTAATTTTTGTCATTTGTTTTTACTCTCTTTCAAGAAATTAAAGTGAGGAGAAACCATTTCTGTCCTGTTTTCCCACTATGTCAGTACCCAACATCCTCTTTGTCAAGGCTAGATGTACTCAGCTTTAGCCATTTTTCACTTAGCCCAGCCCTTTATGTTAGTGTCTCTGAAGA
Organism: Herpailurus yagouaroundi; assembly: GCF_014898765.1. NCBI lineage: Eukaryota > Metazoa > Chordata > Mammalia > Carnivora > Felidae > Herpailurus > Herpailurus yagouaroundi. The sequence continues at coordinate 55,426,538 of NW_024412388.1, forward strand.
CACCCAGGAAGATAATTGGCATAAGATGGTGGACATAGGGGTGCCCAATATCAGACGTCTGTGTAAGGTTCTGTAAAACGATAGGGACAGATGTAGACATTTCACAGAATAGAGAAAGACATATATGGGATTAGGGCAGCTATATAGGATTAGAAAATGAATTCTATTTGGAATTATGGAAGAAGGCTGACTTCATAGGACAAGAAATTTAAAGATATCCACTGAGACCATGGTTTTCGATTCTGCCCATGTAGCAAAGTAGCTGTAGAACAAAGATCACACGTGGAAGGCTCTTTATTATTTGGGTCCTGCCGGCTTCCCTAGTCTTACACTCCCCGTTCAGGTCCAAACAGATCACTTGTGGTTCTCACAACATTCTAACTTTCTTATCTACTTTTGCCTTGGCTCATGTTATCCATTTTTTTAAAATGTTTTTATTTATTTTTGAGACAGAGAGAGACAGAGCATGAGCAGAGAAGGGGCAGAGAGAGAGGGAGACACAGAATCTGAAGCAGGCTCCAGGCTCTGAGCTGTCAGCACAGAGCCCAACGCGGGGCTCGAACTCACACACTGCGAGAACATGACCTGAGCCGAAGTCGGACGCTAAACCAACTGAGCCACCCAGGCGCCCCTCATGTTATCCATTTTGATGAAAATAAGAATCATCCTTGTCCATGATCCCTGGAGGACCTCCCCTAATTTTATAAGATCTACTCAAGATTCTGTTCAAGTTATATTTTCCTTCAAAACCTTTTTTTTTTCTTTCTTGGTGACAGCCCCACCAAAATACAACCCACCATTCTCCCTTCTTTCCAATACCAATCTTAGTAAATAAATACCTTAGTAAATAAATACCAATCTTGTTCTTGAAGTTGCTTTAACCAAAAAGTTTGAGTCCTCCTGATTCTTCTTTGTGTCTCACACACCGCATCCAATCAACCAACTATCCTGTTTCTCCTGTCAGAATATATCCCCAATACAATCATTTCTTACCATTTCCAAACCTTTTACCCTGGTATAAGCCCTGGTCTACTCTCAGATGGCTTATTTTAATAGCCTCTTAATTATCTTCTCCATTTTCATCTTAGCTCCATTTCTATCTATTATCTACATGACAGTGAGGGCAATCTCTTTACAATGTAAAGCAGATCATGCCACAGTTCTTTAGGACAATTAAATGGCTCTCCATCTCGCTCAACAAAAGACCCAAACTTGAACAATTGTTCCTGAGCCCCTATGTAACCTAGAGTCCCACTATCTCTCTCACTTCCTCTTCTGCCCTTCTCTTCCACATTAAGATCCTTACTGTTTCCTGTACCTTCAAGTCTTTAGCTGCCCCTGGATCTTTGCCCTTGCTTTTCTCCAGTCTGGAACCCTCCTTCTCTGATAACCACACGGTACATTTCCTTACTTCCTTTAGGTCTCTGCTCAGATATCGCCTAACCAGAGATGCCTTTCTTGAGCATACCGCATAATTTGAGCATACCACATTTGAGGTTGCAAACACTGTCTCAAATACCTACCACCTGAATCTGCTTTTTCCTATCAAGAATACTTCTCTCCACTGGGCACAAGATGTATTATTTATTTGTCCATCATCTATCTCTCCATATACAGCAAGAATTTTTTTTTTTACTATGTCTTCAATACCAGTATAGTACTTGGTACATTTTTTGTGATCTTCCGGCTGTGACCTATAAAAAAGCTAGCCTAGATACCAAAGTCTTAAAATATATATATATATATGAAAAATATATAAGGTATATATTATATTTTATATTATATATATGAAATATTATATAAATATGAAAAATGGAGGAATTTTATTCTTTAAGGCTTTCTTGCCATAGTTACTTGTTCTATTGATGGCAAAACTTGAGACCTTCTCACTGTACTGAAATACTCTGAGATATGAGAGTAAATGATAAAGTCTCACTATTTTAGACTAATAAAGCCCACTCTGTTTAAATTACCAATCATTCATTTAAGGCAAGGTAATATAATGGTCAAGGCTCTAGAATCAGACTGTGTATTTTTCAATTCTAGCTTCAACAGTCACTAGTTGTGTGTCTTTGGAAAAGTTCTTAACATTTCTATTTCTTGTTTATAAATGAGGATGATAATATGTTACTTCCTCATGTCAATGCGAGGATTTAATTATATATATCCATAAAACACTTAAAATACTGCCTTGTAAATAGTAAAAGCTTAATGTTAGCTATTGTTATGGTTATTATTATAAAATACAGTTTTTAGGGGAGCCTGGGTGGCTCAGTTGGTTAAGTGTAGGACTTTGGCCCAGGTCATGATCTCACAGTTCCTGGGTTTGAGTCCCACGTCAGGCCCTGTGCTGACAGCTCAGAGCCTGGAGCCTGCTTCGGATTCTGTGTCTCCGTCTCTCTCTACCCCTCTTCCGCTCACACTCTGTCTCTCTCTCTCTCTCTCTCTCTCTCTCTCTCTCTCGAGCTCAAAAATAAATAAACATTAAAATATATATGTATAGTTTTATTGCTTTTTAGTTGCACATAATAGCTTTCAACAAGGTATTTTCCAGTAGGTCCTGCTGTTCTTGATTCAAAGAATAGATTAAAAACTATGATTAACATTGATTTCTATAAAAATAATTCATGTGTTAGGGTCCATGAATTCTTTTAAATTTAAAATGTATAATAGTGGAGTTTTGTGTTCCCTGCTGAAAACTAAAGAATAATACATGGCATCAAATATAAGTTTGGTACTGACACAATTAACATTTTATTATTTAAAAAAGAAGACTGGAGACTTTTATCAAATCTTACTTCAGCAAATGAAGAGAGGCCCAGGACATTAATTAGAAATAAGCAAGTAGATTATAATCCGGCCAATGCTTCTGTACCGTCATCTAATTTACCTTACAAAGTGTCAGCTGCCCACATCCCACTTGAGGGTCTGCATGAGCTCACAAGGGACAACCTCTCATTCTGTGTGTGGCAGACCTGTAACAGTTGATGTGGGACCTGGTGACCAATGTGTACCTTAAAGAGCTGCGGCATTTCCACTAATTTCCACTAATGGGTATCTTATTAGAAATAAGATTAGGTCACTAACTACTATAGCATCAGAATTATACAAAAAGAAAAGGAGAAACATTGAACCATGGTTCAGAGAGGAAAATGATGACTTCTGAATCTCTCACTTCCCAGAAAGGAAAGAGCCTGTCATGTTAGTAGTGAAGACAGGATTGGGATCTGTGTCTCCCCAAGTCTGCTCAGCTCTCCTTCCACACTGCCTGTTCATGGGGCTGGTAAAGGAGGTTGTGGGTCATCTAGAAATCTGGGGAAAGTCATCTTGATTTTAAAAAGGCTCATAAATTCTGAATGAGAATAAGTGGACTAAAATAGTAACAAGATGGATAATATAAAACATCACTTATTGTGTAATGTTGCCTTTGAAAACGAATGGCTTTGCTCTGAGGTATTTTTTCTCAGGGGAAGTGGTCAAATGAACTGGCAAGTGAAGATAGAAGGACTTTACTGTTCAGCATCCCTTCCAGGGATACTCTGTATGAAAACGGGTCAGGTCCCATGACTACAAATATGAATGGAGAGTCATTGTTCTCTGGAAGATCTGGGGAAAGACATTTACCTCTGGTTTTGATTAAATGAGGAGAAAACACACTTCACAGACTGAACATGATTTTTTTCTTTTTTGTAAAGGGCTTTGCTAATTTATGTCAGTGGAAAAGCAGTTAACTCTTTCTAGCCAAAGACATAGGAAGCATTAGAGCTATCCATACATAAAATAAGCCAAAAGGATGACCCACGTTGAATAATCTAAGATTATGGTAAAATAAGTTAACCCCCACATTTCATTCTTAAATCCTTGGGATTTTGTTTACTTTAACAAAGTGACAATCAGTTGTGCTATGCTAGAAAGACTATTAACCTATGAGTACATGTTACTTTAAACCAAAGGAAATTTAAATTCAGATTTGTGAAAAATATATAGATTAAGGAGTGATTTTATCTTATACATATTTATAAAATAACACATTAGGTCTGTTATGTGTTTCACATCAATTGAGTTGTAAATATGTGAATTACACATGGCCTTTTACATTTTGCCTTAAAATTATGTATCAAGAAGAAGGTGACACAGATATGCCTATAAGCACCTCAAATTATATATGACTTCTCAAATAAGACACCCAGCTATAATGGTATGTCAGAAAAGTCCGAGCAGTTCTGACAAAGCTGGATTTGAACAGGAAATGAGCCACCAGCTCCAGACAGCAGTAGGAAAGTTGGGAATATTCTCAAAGTGTGGTCCCTGAATTACTTGCACTGGAATCCCCTGAAGTGGGAATTATAAATTCTGATTAAACCCCTTCTGCTGCATGTTGTGGAATGGGCCCTAGTAACCGTATTGAGTAAGCTCCTTTGTTTGTTCATATGCATCCTACAGTTTGTCAACATTAGGACTGTCTATTTGCCTAGAGGCTGAGTTTCACCTTTGCAAAAGTTGATGGTGCTTCTATTTTAATAAATAAAAATCCGAGTTCCTGAGTTTGTGAAGCAGGGCGCCAGGGTGGCTCAGTCAGTTAAGCATCCGACTCTTGATTTTGGCTCAGATCATGATCTCACAGTTCATGAGTTCAAGCTCCACATCAAGCTCTACTTTGATAGCACGGAGTCTGCTTGGTATTCCGTCCCTCTCTCTACCTCTCCCCACTTGCTCTCTATATCTCTCTCAATGTAAATACAAATTAAAAAAAAAACACATATAATCATAATTCTCTGAGCCTAAATGCCCATTCATTAGGTGCACCCTTATACTGTCTCACTGCATTTTGTTTACATCTTGGTTAAGGCCTTTTATTTCCCACCAAGCAGAGATTAGTGGTGTCTTCCCCTTGAAGCATTAGAGAGCAATATTAAAATAATAGGCAAGGAGGCGCACTTGGGTGGCTCAGTTGGTTAAGCGTCTGACTCTTGGTATCAGCTCCGGTCATGATCTTGCAGTTTGTGGGTTCAAGCCCCACATCAGGCTCTGCACTGTCAGCATGGAGTCTGCTTGGGATTCTCTCTCTTCCTCTCTCACTACCACTCCCCTGTGCTCACTCGCTCGCTCTCTCAAAATAAATAAAAATAAATAAATAATAGGCAAAGACTGTTGTTTATTTATACCCCAAGTTGCCCCTGACTCACTGTCGGTCTCTTAGAAGATACTTGCCCTCTCTCACCCTCAATGTCTTCAACTGTAAAAGGTGAAAATTTTAGAACCTCCCCTCCTTCACTGAACTGTTGGAGAGGAAGTGAGGCAATGGTGTTTTGATGTACTGTGAAGGACAGATTCATTAATATGCAGGATTTCTCAATATCTGAGGCCAAAGGATCCAAGGCAGAGATATATTCAGTCTAATAATATATGGTAATTTGATTTTTACTGTAAAAGAAAAGAAATAAGAATTAATTGAAGAGAGTTAATTTTTCACCGTTTCTAGTGGATCTTCCTTCCTGTATTTCACATTTCATTTTAAGCCTATGATCTCTAGAAAGCTCTGCATGACGTTGACGGTGCAGTTAACATTCACAATGTCCCATTCTCATTTTTCATTCTTACCTCCCTTTTGATTTCACATTTAATTTGTGTTTTAGTCTTTGTAGACCATTAGCAATAGATTCTGAGTTGAACATTTTCTTAAAACTAACCAAAACACCTTTATTATTAAGTGTCCTCTAAGTTTTTAAAATAAGAGGAATATACTACCTCTCTGATTCTGGCCCTTAAAAGAGTAAAATTTGGTAAAAATGTGGTAAGAAAAGAAAAATCCTTCCACCTAACACAAGAAACAGCAGCAGAACCCTTACCTTATTAATTTTTTCCCCAACAATAAAACACAGGCCTGCTTTAATCAATATGAAATCACACCTTATGTTCTGTTTAGCATCTAAATATGTCATCATTAATTTTCTTCACTTAGTTTCCTAATATGTACACAGTAACTTTTTTTTTTTATGGGAGTGAGAATAAAGAAAAGGTGAAAGGCTCAGGGATTTCTCATGACTGGAAGGAAATGGAATGAATTAATTTAATGTTTGCTGAAGGAGCTAAGACCTGCCTATTTTAGACTTTGTTTCCTTAAATCATCTGGGCACAAAAATTTCCCCAGTCATCAACCCCCATGTCTCTTCTTTTTTTAAAACAAAACAAAACAAATTCCCTAAACACTGGACTAGAAGGTCAAGAGTCCTAAAAGCAAATTCAAACTGTCAGCCTTTCCAGTCCATGAATTCCATGAAGACGGGTTTTCCCAGGACCTCTGAGCTTATGATGGGACCTTTTGCCTCCCCATCATTGAGCTTCCAAAGGGTACCTGTGGTGAAAACCCAAAAAACACTCTCCTGATGCTCCATCCCTTTATGTCTAATGCTCCTAAGCCCTGAAGACTCAACAAGTGAGGTGTTTGACCACATATTTTGAAAACATTATCTTTTAGTAAAGACTTTTAAAAGGAATCATCTTCAGAAATCATGGGAATGGCTGGATGTTTAAACTTGCCATGGCTATAAAATTGCACACCTCCTTCTGAATATCAAGGTCCTACCCAGTTCTATTGGCCTTGCTTAAGTCTTGTCTCTTCTATAAAATTATTGTCTAAGGTCTCATAAAATTTGGATTCTGTTTGTAGACAGAAACATACAGTTTGCCACATGATGATAGAATGCTGTGTATTCTCTTTTTATTATGGGTGTGTTTTTACCTCCCCATCAAGTTTTTTAATTCCTTGAGAACAGAAATTAGATTAAGTTTCAAGAGACCCTAGGTACTAAAAGATTTTGGCATCCTCTCCACAAGCACGTCTAACTCAGAATAAAAGTGACCTTATTAGTCAAATAAGCATAGGAAAGTCTAGAAAATTTCAAAAATCTCTGTACTCATTCTGGGAAATGTCATTCTTTAAATTTTTTTTCTCATTTTGGTGCCCTAAGCAAATATATAGGTGGACTTTTGGGTAATCCTGATCTGTCTGAAGATAAAAACAAATATTATCCTCCTTGTGTGTTCCCAGGAATAATAGGACTCTATCAACATCTGTTGGATTAACAGTGTCCTGGAGTAAATCTCTGTAAAGTGGAAAGACACATTAGAAAGTAATTTTCTTCTGAATTACTGGGTTTTATGTATGTTTTCTGTATATCTGAGTTTTTTTTATTTTTTTATTATTTTTTTTAATTTTTTTTTTAACATTTATTTATTTTTGGGACAGAGAGAGACAGAGCATGAACGGGGGAGGGGCAGAGAGAGAGGGAGACACAGAATCAGAAACAGGCTCCAGGCTCTGAGCCATCAGCCCAGAGCCCGACACGGGGCTCGAACTCACGGACCGCGAGATCGTGACCTGGCTGAAGTCGGATGCTTAACCGACTGCGCCACCCAGGCGCCCCTCTGAGTTTTTTTTAAATAAGAAAGACATTCTATTTCTGTCAGTGCCCCCCCTTGTCCTCCTTTTTGGTCTGCCCCAACAGAAAGTCCACTCTCATCATGCTTCTGCGTTAGTGAAGCATTTCCCTCCCCTAAATATTTTTTAGGGGAGATGGACATATTTTAATATGATGCACTCACAATAAACTTGAAGTCTTCTGTGTTTGTTGGTTTTTGTCTAAAGTTGAGCATGGACCATACCATTTCAGAGGCAGGGGAAAGGAGTCTTTGACACTTCTGTCTATCCTACAGTCCCTCTCTACCTTTTGGATTTGGTACCAAAATCCTAAAGCATACTATCAAGCCATTTCCAAACAATGCCAGATTCCTCCTTACCAGAAATCTTCACCCAATTGCTAAACAATACAATTGTCTCGATAATTGTACCTCATTTTGGCCAAGAATATGATTCTTAGGCTCAGCATAAGTCTGTAAGAATGATTATGTCTAGGTGATGGACACATTCTTCTTGACCCCCATTTTGATAAAGCCTCTTTTGCCAGTCTGTTTACTTTTTTTTCTCTTAATAGGGCATATTTTAGGTTTGCCCCAAAATTGAGTGGAAAGCACAGAGAGTCTTGTATCCTCCCTGCCCCCCCACACAGATAGCCTCTTCCACTATCAACGACCTCCATTATCTAGTGGTACATTTGTTACAATTGATGAACCTACATTGACATATCATTATCAGCCAAATTCCATACTTGACACTGGGGTTCACTCTTTGTGTTGTACATTCTATGGGTTTGGACAAATATTTAATGACATGTATCCACCATTTGGTATCATACAGAATAGTTCCATCGCCCTAAAAATCTTTTGTGTTCCACCTATTCATCTGTCCCTTTCCGCTTAACCCTGGCAACCACTGATCTTTGTACTGTCTCCATAGTTTTGCCTTTTCTAAAATGTCATGTATTTGGGATCATACAGTGTGCAGCCTTTTCAGGTTGGCTTCTTTCATTTAGTAATATGCATTTGAATTTCCTCCATATCTTCATAGTTGGATAGCTCATTTATTTTTAGCACTGAGTAATATTCCATTATCTGGAGGTGTCCTGGTTTATTTTCCCATTCACCTACTGAAGACATCTTGGTTGTCTCCAGGTTTTGGCAATTATGAGTAAAGCTGCTATAAACATCAACGTATAGGTTTTTGTGTGAACATTAAGTTTTCACCTCCTTTGGGCAAATACCAACGAGCTCAATTGCTAGGTAAGAGTGTCTTTGTAGGAAACTGCTCTATTGGCTGTACCATTTTGCACTGGATGAGAGTTTCTCTTGTTCCACAGTCCTGTTCATTTTTAACATGGGTTGGAGGAGTCTATTGGCTCACAGCACTTACTACTATGTGTGACTGATTAGGTCCATGGTTCCCTTATAAGATTGTCTTCTAGTTATTTAGGAAAGCAGAATATTGGTGTGAGTTATAAGACTCAGTTAATTTCACTTGAGATCACAAATAGGACTCAGTTCTGCTCCTCATTTGCCATATAACTTGCCAATTATTTTTTAAATCTCATATGCTTTTGTTTCCTTGTCTTCTAAATAAAGTTAAGAGATACCCACATAATTTAAAGAGTATCTAATAATATTCTTAAAGTTTTTTTAGTGTTTATTTATTTCCGAGAGACAGCACATGAGTGAGGGGAGGGGCAGAGAGAGAGAGGGAGACACAGAATCCGAAGCAAGCTCCAGGCTCTGAGTTGTCAGCACAGAGCCCGATGTGGGGCTTGAATTCACAAGTCGTGAGATCATGACCTGAGCCAAAGTCAGACGCTCAACTGACTGAGCCACTCAGGTGTCCCACTAATAATATTCTAAAATTAGAGAATAAAACAAATATTCTGATAAGCTTTATAAGTTTCCTCATGAATGATATCATGGGAGGGGAAATAAAAGAATTGCATTCATGATTACCTAATAACAAGAATGTGTTTTTCTTCTTCACAACTTAACATTATAAAGTGCAATGTGAGTATAAATTTAGAAATTTAAAATACTGCTATATCTACCAAATGTAGAAGTGAGAATGAAGGGTATTCATGGGATGCTCTAGTGGGAATAAATAACATATGTGAAAGAAAAAAATAGAAATACTTTTTGTTTTTTTAAATGTAACGGTTTTACCCATTAAATTCCTAATACTTATTTAGTCCTAAAAATTATTTCCTTCTACTTCCTTGTAGGTTTCATGGGGAAATGTGTCCCAATCTATTAGACCTGTTATTATTATTATTTTTTAAGTTTATTTATTTATTTTGAGAGAGAGTGTGAGTGGGGAAGGGGCAGAGACATAGGGAGAGAGAATCCCAAGCAGGCTCCCCACTATCAATGTGGAGCCCGATATGGGGCTTGAACTCACGAACCGTGTGAGGTCAAAACCTGAGCCAAAACCAAGAGTCAGACGCTTAATTAATTGAGTCAGCCAGGCGCCCCAGACCTGTTATTATTAACATAATTTCTCACCTTGCAGGTGCTGAAATATAATCACAGCCATTTTTTTCTCAGATTCCTATCATTTATGATGAGATCTGTGTTGTGGTTTGTTAGCATGATAAAGAAGGATGTGGCTTAGGAAGGCTTTCTCAAGACTAAACAAAGTGGCTTCAAAAACACAAGTCTGTCTCCATTTCCCAGATCTAGTCTTTAACCTTTGGGGATATAGGCACTTGATTTTGCCAGTCCCCACAGGTGAGCAAGCCCCAGGAATGTGGGAATGATCATGCAGCCCAGACTCACAAGAGATTTGTGTATTAAACGTAACTCCAGTTTATTAACTTATAATGAGAAAGAAAGGCTAAAGAGAAGGAAAGGCAGTGGAGGCAGACACCAAGGGCTTCCTTTTCCTAGCCTTTAACCTCAGGTCTCATCTGTGAATGGAGATAATAATAGGACCCAACTTCATAAGATTGGGTGAGAATTAATGAGATAGTGTATATAAAATGTATTAGCACCCTGCTTGTCACTTACCAAACACTCAAATAGTAGGGGAACAGAGAACTTTTAGCTCCTTTGGTCACTGTTTTCTCTCTCAGAATGAACTACTTTATTGATGTGGGTAGAGTTGGAATAAAAAGGAGGCAGGAGACTGTAATGAAGGGATTCCTGGCTTGAGCCATCCTTTCCACCTACAGAGATAAATTTTCCAGTGACACCCTGTTTGCTGGGAGCTTCTTCCCTGAACAATGCCAGAGACATACTAACCAGATTTGATTTTCTAAACATTGTTTTTACTTATTTCATGCGGGTTGTTGATCTTTCTTTAAACTCTAACACCACTACGGACAAACAACTGGCACAGATGTGGCAATACCACCACCAATATCTGGGGCAGACGGCAGGAACCAGCGGGTTTCTGCTTCTGCTGAGCCTGGACTCATCCTCTGAATCATCGTCACAGCCCTCCAGGCAGCCACTTCTGATAGCTCATAATTTTTACTGGAAGTGAAATGCCATCCTGGGAATAAGCTACAATGAAGTCACCTGACCCCACTTTTAGCTTAAAACACATTATTTCTCATCACTGTGTGCTGTTTCCATTAATCAGATCTTCACCTTGCTAAGACATCTTATGGTGCCTCCCAGATACCTTCCATAATCTCAAAAAACATGAGAGGATAAAGATAAAAGTTTGGTGAGCTCCTGAGTTCCACTGTCAGGTATTATGCATGTCAGGGTTTGTAAGTTGGCATTTTCAGTCATTGGATTTCTTGAACTAGTCATGAAATTTACTATAGGGGTGAATGGTTAAACCACTCCATGGAATCCATATTATGACTCAATAAAAAAAGAATGAACTAGAGGGGCACCTGGGTGACCTGGTCGGTTAAGTGTGAACTCTCGGTTTTGGCTCAGGTCATGATCTCATGGTTTCGTGAACTCAAGCCCCACATCGGGCTCTGTGATGGCAGTGTGAAACCTGCTTGGGATTCTCTCTCTCCTTCTCTCTTTCTCTTTCTATCCCTCCCTCTCTCTCTCAAAATAAATAAATAAACATTAAAAAAAAGAATGAACTAGTGATACATACAACAAACAGGATGGGTCTCAGAGGAATTATATTATATTGCAAAAGCCAGTCTCAAAAGGTTACATACTGTACAGTTGCATTTATATCACATTTTTAAAATGAAAAAATTATAGAGTGGAAAAGAGATTGATGGTTATCAGAAGTTAGGAAGAGGACAGAGAAGGAGGTGGTTGTGTCTGCTAAAGAATAGTACAAGAAGGGAGGTTTCAGAAGAAATCAACCCTGCCTAAGCCTTAATCTTGGACTTCTAGCTTCCAGAACTGTGAGAAAATAAATTTCTGTTATTTAAGCCAAAAAAAAAAAAAAAGTAGTACAAGGAGTCCTTGTAATAGAACTGTTCTGTAGTTTAACTGTTTTGGCAGTCACAAGAAGCTACATACATTATAAAACTGTATTTAAAAATACATACATACACCACACACACACACACACACACACACACACACACACAATGCATGTAAGTCTGGTGAAATCTGAATGGTTGGGTGAATTATATCCATGCCAATTTCCTGGTTGTGATCTTGGACTATAGTCATACAAGATTTGCCATTGGAATGAGAAATGGTTCTTTATTATTTCTTACAACTACATGTGAATCTTCAATTATCTCAAAAGATTTTTTAAAGATCTGAAATGAGGTTTTGGGAATTGCAACTGCATCTTATAGAAATTAGGTATCAGATAAAGAGAATTGTTTCTTTTCTTTTTTTATTTGAGAGACAGAGAGAGGGAGAGAGAGAGAGAGAGAGAGATCGGGCAGGGGAGAGGGAGAGAGAGAGAATCTTAAGCAGGCTCCATGCTCAGCCCAGAAGCAGACACAGGACTTGATACCACAACTCCAGGATCATGACCTGAGCGGAAATCAAGAGTCGGATGCTCAACTAACTGAGCCACCCAGGTGCCCTAAGAATTGTTTCTTTAAAATAGTAGGAGAGAATGATGCTCAGGTGTTTCAGCCACCTAACGTGCCTGTGTTCTTACTATTTCCTAATATTGCTATTTTGGGAACTATTCTCAAAGATGTATTTGCTCCCTTACTTGACCTGAATCACTGATACTATAGCAGAAAGTTGTTAGTCTAACATTCTGTTAGCCTGAGAACTTTATTTAAAACTTGAGAGGATGTTAGTTTATAGTTATTTATTTTATTTTCTATTTTTAATACAAAACAGTAAAATAAATAAGCAAAAATGCAATCTGGCTCTTTTTCCATAAAAGTGGGAGAGGGAGAATGTTCTGGAGTTCTGTATATTTTGGCCACAAGTGACAAACATGCAGCATGTAGACTGACAGTCTCTGCTCCTAAGGCAATGGCATGCGTCACTAGTGGATCGTGGCACTTTGCTTTTTGAAGAGCTTGAATTTTTCCTCAGAATCCTTCTTAACACAACACTTCAGACAGCCATTAACAGTAAGTTGCCAGTGACACAAGATGGAGCCCCAGAGTCAACATTTAGGTCCTAATTCTCCTTCCCAGAATATGGGATTTTTCTGGCATATGGGATTTTTCTAGTGTACTCTATTCCCTGTCCATGCCAAATATATGTATATATGTATGTATATATATGTATGTATATATATGTATGTATAGACATATGTATACGTATGTGTATGTATATTTGTATATATATATGTATATATATACACATTAACATTTTTTCCTCCCCTAGCGTCACCTCCTCTCAATGTGATTCACATACTTGCTCAAATGCCTTTTATCTTTCATAAATAAAAATTCCCCCAATTGAGTGTTTTTGTATTTAAATACAACATTCCTTAAAAAGTAGTGCCATATGCAGCTGGCAAATTGTGAACAGATTTTAATTCCTTTACAGTTCAAGCAGAAAAAGATCACAACTGGCCAGTGTAGGGGAAAGTAAATTCTCTTGGGCATGTACATATTTTTAAATACATTTGCCCCTTTTTGCAATGATTAATACATATTGGCAACCTTCAGTGCCAAAGATTATTAGTATCTAGATACTGACACCAGTGACTTTTGATAATAAAGATGCCTTTCAATTCAGAAGAAAGGAGAAAATAGGTGATTTAAATTTATTTTATTTACATAAACTATGTCCAGACTAGTATAAGAAAAGCAATAAAAAAAAAAACCTATTTGTAGAACTGTTTAGAAAGAGATAATTTATCTAGTTGAGATCCCTCCTGAGCACCTACTATGTGCTAGGGTCGTAGTTTCCAAACTGTGTGCCAAGATGCCCCAGGGTACTAGATACACTTTAAATTTTCATGGGAAAGACAGTAATATATGTCAGACACTGAACGAACTTAACGTATCTCACACTTTTAACCTTATACCATGCCATGTTCCTTCGGATGACTATCTTTGCATACCTGGTTTTAGATGGTAAGCAAGTATAGCATGTAAATCATTGTGGAAGAGGAAATGAAGGAGGCAGTATTCTGCGCAGATCCCAACACACGCATCTCATTAGGAAGGAATTGTAGTTATTCACAAATACAATAAAATTGTTATTTTTTAATTTCAATTTATGTGTGTTTTTTTTTTTCATAAAATTACTCGATTGTTAAGGACGAGAAAATACTCATTAAGTTATTTGTACCTAACAACTTAATGAATGGAGCTGTTAGATATTTCCATTGTGTGCAAATATGACTTAGACGTCAAGTTGAGTTTGGGAACCTCTGCTTTGGGGCACTGAGGACCATGTTTCATCCATGCTACCTCATTTATTCCTCATGAAATCCCATAAGGTAGGTATAGTCAGCTTAATTTTAAGCCAGAAGAAATTGAGACGTACAGAGTTTTGGTGACCTGTCCGAGTCTAAACCGCTGATAAGTGACTGGGGCTGCAGGGTCTTAGTGACCTGCCTAAAAATGCGTAGCAAATTGGAGGCAGACCTGAAAAAAAATCCTGGTGTCCTGATTCCCCTCCTGGGACATTTTTTACAAAGCCATGCTTTCTTTCCAAATCCTCATTTGTCTTCTTTCTTCCACGTTTAAATTTACTATATAAAGAGGTGGGCTTCCATTCTACGTATCTTATTTAATTACAAGAGTATTTGTGCTGTTTTAATTACTACCCCCTCTTGGTTTTTGAGTTTGTGAGCAAAATGTACGTCTTGTGGGTGAGGACTTTTGTTCAGTTTGAATAAATGCTAAAATAATATTAAAACAACTTTCGGCTCCTGTAACCAAGGAGACCTTGAGGCCTTTCAGAAGGCATTGTCCTCTCCTCGGGTTTCCTGTAGCTAAATGGCTGATCCTGTGTTTCAGGGAATTGGACACTTGGGATCTATTTTCAGCCTGGTGAGCTCCAATTTAACACTGAAGAGAGTCTGGATTTTCCCATCAGTCCTCACAGAAACAATCCCTGATACCATCTTGTTAAGCCAGAGGGGCAGCCAATATTAAAATCCAAGCCCCAATGAATGCTGATAGAACCTTTATAAGACGTGACACATTGGCCTCTATTATTGTGGGTATTTTACTTTTTATTTATTTATTTATTTATTTATTTATTTATTTTGAGAGAGAGAGGGAGCACATGTGCCTGTGCAGGGGAGAGGCAGAGAGAAGGGGAGAGAGAGAATCCCAACCCACATGGAGCTGATCCCACAAACCATGAGATCATGATCTGAGTCAAAATCGAGTCAGACGCTTAACCAACTGAAACACCCAGGCACCCATGTAATGGGTATTTTAAAACACAGCTTCCCAGAGCTTTGGTGAGCTTTTGCTTTGTTTTTGTTCAGTGGCATTTAACATGCAGCTTTAGGAACAGCATGATAAACATTCAGTTCTTTCTACCTTTGGGTTTATTTCAATAAACTTTTAGAAATTTAATTGTCTAAAAAGATTTATTACAAAGATGTGTGATTATGACTCACATCCAGACAAAACTTTGCATCTAAGACTTCATCTTTTTTTGATTTGAATCGTCTTCATTTGTTCAGATATTTCTTGAATGTATATTATTTGCCAATCATTCTGCTAGAAACTGGAGATGCAAAGGGGGAGCAAGCACAGAGCACCCCCCCTTATAAATGGAAGTCATGAAAATGAAGTCATAGTCATGAAGTAGTTGTAATGATAAAGCTTTATTGATAAGACAGTTGTAATAATAAGGCATTCACAAGTTCTGATGGCTGTGGCAAGGAGAAGAGCAACCAGTTCTGTCTAGGTGATGCTTGCAAGGCAACCTTTACAGAGAAGGTGATGGCTGAGTTTTATGCAGAAGCTGGAGGAGGCGTTTTGCTGGATGAGCATGTTGAGAAAAGGAAGTCAAAGCAGAAAGAAGAGTGTGCTCAGCAACCAGCGGCTGAAATGACATGTCATTAGGAGATGTGAGTACTTGAGTATAAGTGGGCTGTGGAATGTCACAGGAGGGCATCAGGAGGTAGAGCTAGTGAGTAGAGGAGATTGTCATGATAAATAGTCTTGTACACCATTCAGGAATATGGGTTTATGAGGAAAAGAACTGACAGGGTGTAGGCAGGGGCGTGCCATGATCAGATTCGCAGGTATGAAGAACCACTCTGCCAAAAGTGTGGAGAATAGCTTGGAATAGGTAAGAAACCCAAAACAGGAAGACCTACTCCAGGATCCTGCTGCCCCTTATGGAGATAACTATGAAGTCCTCCTATCACTGAAAAGAACAGGAATAACTGGACTGGATTTATACCAGGGTCTTACCGGAAGTTGCATTTTAGAGTAAATCTGTGAGAAAATTTAAATGTGATAGAAAGTATTTTTTTTTTAAGCCATATGAATCAAATTCACTGTGAACTTGCTCAAGGCTATGTCTTGTTAGACATAGTGACCACTCTACATGACTGGTTCTGGTACCTTCACTGATGTCTCTGCTAGAAGGCCACAAGGTAAGGCAGAAAGTGGAAAGTGCAAGTATCACCTATCCATGTCTTTCTTCTTTCATTGAGCTTTTTAATTCCTCTAAATTTTCTTGTCTGTAAAAGGCCGATAATAATTAGCTATTTGGTAGTGGTCAGGATTATCTGAGATTATTTAATCTTATATAGAGTACAATACCCGACATAGAGTATGTGGTCTCTAAGAGCTAGCTCCCTTCTTGCACCTTATTGCAGAAAATGTTTCACGTGTTATATTAAGAAATCCAGCTGGCCACTGCCACATTTCCAACATTCCAAATATCAATTTCCCCCCAGGGTTCAGATTTTACGTTGACTCCATTCTCAAGAAGCATCATAGCATAGAGGAAAGAGTATAGGTTTGGAAGTCAGACTTCGGTTGGAACTCTGCTCTGCCACTTACTGTGAGAACTTGGCCAGGTTTTGTTAACCTCTCTGGGTCTCAGCTTTTCCCCTTCTTAAATAAGGGCTGTATTGTTTATCTCATAGGGTTGTTATGAGACTAACAGCTCAGGACTAACAGCTACTAACAGGACTAACAGCTACTCATTTAAGGATGAGCTCTGATCCACCCTGAGGGTTGGAGCACTTCGTATCCCTGAATTTCAGAGCAGTGTACCCAAATGCCAACTGGATGTTCCCATTTGCATTGGTCTCTGGCATCTTAAAGTTAACATGTTTATGAACTCCCCATTACGCTTACTTATTCTCCTGTTTATCTGTATCCACAGCACAATACATGGCATCATTATGTATCCTAATTAGTTAAAATAGAATATAAGTCCATCCTCTGCCTCTGTTCAATGACAAGGTCCTGCTAATTTTAGCTCCTAATTTTTCATTTTTATTTTATCCCTTCTTCTCCATTTCAACTATCATGGGCATCATCCTCTCTCGCTTGGATCACTGTAAAGTCCTTTCCATTTAGTTGTCAGGCCTTTAGTCTTGCCTACACGGTCACTAGAGTTTTCTACCAAGCAACACATCTGATGATGTCAATACCTGCTTAAAACCCTTTGGTGGTTTCCCATTGCCTCCTGTATGAAGTCTGAACTATTTAATAAATGATATAAAACTTGTCATAACCTTAGCCATTTCTTTCAGCCTCATTTTCCTGATTTATTTGGTATTCCAGTTGCTCTGCATTGCTTTTAGGCTCCCACATGCACCATGCCATTTCTCACTGCCGTCTTCACGCTGTCCAACTCTGCCTGTATGTACCCCCCTTCCCGCCTGTTTTTCCCCTCAGTAACTTGTACTGAATCTACCACTACCACCACCCCTACCCTGGAAAACCTGGGTACGGGGGGAGATGCTGGAGGGACACCTCTAAATACAGTTCAGTGGGAGAAATGTCAGTATGTCCTTGCACATCTCTCTTTGCCTTGCCAAGCCCAGGAAATAAGGACTGGTCCTCACTAAATGCTTCCTGAACTGAACTGAACTGAACTGAACTGAACTGTCATATTAATTGTTAATGCCACTGACATTTTCTGGTATTTTTTGTTTTCATTTCTTTTCCTTTTCCATTTCTTTTCTTTCTTCTTCTTCTCCTCCTCCTCCTCCTCCTCCCCCTTCCTCTTCCTCCTTCTTCTCTTTCTTCTCCTTCTCCTCCTCAACTCACCTCCCCCTTCCTCCTCTCCTTCCTCTCCTCCTCCTCCTCTTCCTCCTTCTTCTTCTAAGCAGGAATTATTTACGTGGTATGACTTTCTAAACCTCCTCTTTAGTACCTGACCTCCTGGGAGAGAATATAGCAAACACTATTTGTATGGTAAAAGCTTATTCACTTAGACTCTCATCATTGACAATTTGTGATGATTTAGGGCTCCAACCTTTGCCTACCAGTGCAAGTCTCCTCAGTATGAACATAAAGGGAATGCTTGACTTTCACAAATACAAATGTTGGTCCTGCTCAAAAGAAATGTAAAGATTCTACTAAAAGCAACTTTTTACTTCTTTAATAAAACTCATATGTATTTTTCTTTCCACTGCTTTTGCCAGTTTTTGGCGGGGATTATTTTTTGATCATGTATGTATGTATGAAAATAGACTTCTAAAGTCTATAATTGAAAGGAAACTAAATGATCTAATCCAGTGTTTTAAAAAAATGTTTTATGCTGACCCCCTAGTTAGCAAAAAATGTTACATTGGATCTGGGCATACACACATACATGCACAGTTTAGAGGAAAGTATTTTACAAAAAAAAATAATAACCTATCCTTCCTATAGGAGTAGCACCCTATTTTCTATTCCATTTCATTTTTAAAATGCTTGTCAAAACCCAATAAATTGATTTCCTGACCCACTAATGAGTGATTGCGTGCAGTTTGAAAAATCCTGATCTAGTTCAGCTTCCATTCTGAGGTAGAAATCCTTTCTTTATAATAGTTAGATAATAAAGCATTGTATTTAATCAGTGCATAGACCCTTTCTCTGTAGAAATGCAGTGTCTCAAGCGCCTCTGTATAATTCCTTTACTACGCACAGACACTCCTGGTGTCAGGGGAACAGAGAGGAGATGATTGAGCTGAGAACCCATGGTCTGGAGAAGCCAGGCTCTTAGCATCCTAGACTGCATGGATTTTCTACTAGAGGGTACACTTATGAGTCCAAATAAATAGGAAGGGTGTAAGATTGGGGTAGTAGAAAGAAACTTGCCATAGGATTTCAACACCCCTAGATTTTGTTCATGTGACCCAAGCTACTCAGTGCCCGAGTAAGATACTGGCTGCATCAGAACCACCTAGGAAATGTTTGTATAAATTCTTGGGTCTCAACCCCAGAGTTATGAGCACTATCATGAGTGAAGCATGGGAATGTGAACATTTTAAAAGCTCCCTGCATGATCCACATGTGTGACCATGACAGGAAACCTCTGATTTGGGCTTTATGAACCCTGGATTCTTCCTCCAGAGAACAATCACATAGTCTGTCTTTCTGCAATGGCTGTTATGGGGAATAAATGAAATAGTGTGTGTAAAAGCCCCCAAAACAGTCAAAGCCTTACAGGTGCAGGGTACCAATATGAAGGTCTTCTAGCTTTTCCTACCAGTCTGGGCAAATTAGCAATGCTTTTATGAAATTTGAAATTCCAGATTCAATTGCAATGTTTAGGCTGAGAATAATAGATATACCCAAATTTCCAAGTGTAGAACAACAGAAAGCAAGTAGCTTAAAGTTATTTTCCTAATTGCATGTTTTTCTATGCTTACCTTGAAAATTATTAATTATAACTGAGTATGTAAAAAGATTCTTATTTTTAAAATAATTTTAGGGGCGCCTGGATAGCTCAGTTACTGAAGTGTCTGACTTCGTCTCAGGTCACAATCTCATGGTTTGTGAGTTCGAGTCCTGCATGAGGCTCTGTGCTGACAGCTCGGAGCCTGGAGCCTGCTTTGGATTCTGTGTCTCCCTCTCTCTCTACCTCTCTCCCACTCACACTCTGTCTCTCTCTCTCTTTCAAAAATAAATAAACATTAAAAAACTAACTTTAAATATTTTGTTTGTGATAACAGCAGAAATTTTCTAGAACTTAAAAAAAATGTTTCACCTAAATTTTAGAAGTGTTAAAAATTTAGAAGTGTGCTGAGCTGTCAGCACAGAGCCGGATGCAGGGCTCAAACTTAACCAACAGTGAGATCATGACCTGAGCTGAAGTCAGATGCTCAAACGACTAAGCGACCCAGGCACCCGTCATCTTCTATTTTATAAGTGAAGCCTAAATGAATCAGTCTTAAAATACATGAAAAATATCAAGCTAATGCTATTTGACAGTGGTTAGTCTTGGAAAAAGAGAAGGGACTGGAAGTGTTCAGTCTTTGAGAAGAGGATATTAAAGGTTATGCAGTCTATTTGTGAACAACAACAACAACAAACTGCTTTCTTTTAGTTCTTTCATGGTGTTTCTCAAGTATAGATCTTTATTTCCTAATATAGGAGATATAGTGGGATTTATATATAAAATTGCATTCGAGGGGTGCCTGGGTGGCTCAGTCGGTTAAGCGTCTGACTTCAGCTCAGGTCATGATCTCACGGTCCATGAGTTTGAGCCCCGCGTCGGGCTCTGTGCTGCCAGCTGAGAGCCTGGAGCCTGCTTCGGATTCTGTGTCTCCCTCTCTCTCTGCCCCTCCCCCCTCATGCTCTGTCTCTCTCTGTCTCAAAAATAAATAAACATTAAGAAAATTCTTTTAAATTGCATTCATGTAGCATTTATATATCAAACCCCACACTTTTATGGGTCAGTGAATTCGGAGACTGTCTTGGTTAGAGGCCCAGAAGAGTTAAATTTCCATTTTAAAAATAAGCAATCAATGCTTTCTCAGTGGTTTGAGATACCATCAGGACAACTTTAGAACTGAAACTAAAGGACTAGAATTAGAATATTTGCTTGTCTGGCTTCTGTTAGAGCATCTGAAGTGTAAAGCTGTGCTGGAAAAAGAATGAGAAGAACTAATCACACAGGCCACACCAATTGGGCTGCAGAACACATTGAGAGACCCTTTATTAAATGCTTGATATAGATTTTCAGGGTAGGAAAGCCTAATCTTTTTAGGTGAAATATTTAAGGTACGATCAAGGAAGGACAGAAAAATGAAATAGAGAACAGTACTCAGGATGGCTGACATTACTTCTGATAGACCTATATCTGAGCCGTTGCTTCCCAGCTGTCCCCCAATAGCTGATAAGAAAAGTGGTTCTGGAGTATTTTTTAAAACTTTTCTGTAACTAGATATAATTAACACCGAGCTGCGTGAACCACAGATGAATGCTGGAATGTGCTGATGTGGGGAATATACTAAGAATCAGACAGGAGTCTGAAGGAAATTAAAGTTTTTCATCCTCCTCCTTTTTATTACATTACTGACCAGAAAATAACAATGCAGTAATATGTGTCAGACAGCAGTCTATAGTTTATGAGTCCCCTTTACATGTATTATCTTATCTGACCTTCATAGGAACCTAGTGAGATAGCTAGAATCTGTCCCTGGGAAAATATCTCTAAGGTTAGCTAAGTACAATGAAATGTCTGAGAAGAAAAAGTTCTAGGAAAAAAAAAGAAGCCGCTTTTCCACACATCAAAGTTACCAAGACTATAAAGCTTACTCCTTGAATTAATTAGCCAGATCTGAATTTTAGCTCATAATATGGCAGAAAGGTCTGTGTAGGAAAACCACTAGAATACAGAAACAAAGATTCTGACATGAAGAGTCAAGTGGAAGGCTGCATTTCTGTCATGGAGGTCTCAGACAACGAGATTTCTCCACGGAAGAACCACGTGAAATTTCCAAAACAGTCAAAAGCGTGAAATATGGATAATTTTATACAGTGTGCCTTAAAAAGAAAGATCATTTTCTAGGTTTTTGACGTAAACCTGAGTCTGCTTTGTTATGTGATTCTGACCAAGTCCATTTAACTTTCCCTAGACCCATATCCTCAGCTGTGACAAAATATTTTCTTCATAGGACACTTGGCAAAATATGTATTGTGATGAATATCTAATTCATAAAACTCTCACTACTCTGTAACTATAAAAGATGTGAATTATTGCATTGGATTAGCAAAGGGTTAGCTGGTTTGTGTAATCTGAGACAGTCGAGTCTTCCCTAGTCAACCTGTAGCCCCTTACTTCTAACGATGAGTCATCTTGAGTTCTTCCCACTCCTCAATCCAACATCTATCATTCACTAAACTTTCCCTACTCTGTCTCCTAAATAACTTTTGGTCCACTCTCTGTTTCTATTGCCAGTTTTAGGCCCCCATTATCTGTCTGGGCTAGATTGTTATGATGGTCTCTAAACTGGTCTCCTGCTTCTAGTCTTCGCCACTTAACCCATCTTCCCCACTGCGTGCAAATCTAACCATGTAAATACTTTGCTAGAAGCCTACATTTGCTTCCTAATAACCTACAGAACAAAGTCCAAGTCACTTAATGTAACATGTGGGCACCCTATGACCTGATCCTTACCTACCTTTTTAGCCCCATCTCCTATCATCGTCTCCTTCTTACTTAGTGTGACTAACAAATAGCAAGTAGCTTTTATTTCTCTATACATATCATCCATTTCATGCTTTTGTGACCATGTTTGTGTGGTTTCCTTGGTCTGGAATGTTAATCTCACTTTTTTGGCTCTCACCAGACTCTTACTTATCTTTTGGGACTCAGATTATGCATGTCAGATGAGACTCCTCTCCGAATCCCCAGGTTAGGGTGGGTGCCTTTCCTCTGTGCTCTAGTGGACTCTAACTGCTGCACATAAGTGGACCCTAATATCATGCTATGCTGAAATCATATATTTGTGAATCTCTCATACCACTCAGCAGTGCTCCTCAAAGGCAGAAGCTCTATCTTATTAATTCTGTACCCCAATACATAGAAAAATTTACAGCATGTAGCGGGTGACCAGTAAACATCTGCCAAAAGTTTTCAGGTTGCTGGAGGCAGTTACTAAGGGAGAAGCCAGGGTCAGTTCTGAGCATGACTTTGGAATTCGTCATGTGGGCAGATATTAAAGGCTTTCTTACCTGACTAGGCAATTGCTCTATGGCAGTGGCTCCCCAGGTGGAGAGAGCCCCGTGGGCAGGGTTTTCTGGATACACAGGTCCTTGGACTGGCTGCTCAGTTACCTTGCCCAAGAGGTAGAGAAATGAAAGAAGACACAGAAATGGGAAGCTGAAGACGCAAAGAAGGGAAATGGAAAGTCAAAGAAGGCTGAAGAGATGTGACGCTTCTAAAAATGTCCCTAACGGATTGTCATGTGGCTTTGTTTTCAACCTGGATGCTTGAAATTCATTTCAGGAGACTGGTACCGTGGTCGTTATAACAGACTGTGTCTTATTGAGATGCGTGGGGAGGCAATCAGTCTAGAGACCACAAAACTACTATGTCAGTGTGTCGCAGAGCTCTTAACAAATACAGCCAAGCAATAACTCATGACCCCTGTATGGGCCAACACAAGCTGATATTCTTGCCATGATAGTTCGTTAGGGCTTTTATTTTCGATCTAGAAGAAAATATAGGTGAAAGCTAATTTGGTGTCTAAGGGTGAATGGAAACAGGATATGAAGTTTCCTCGTTACTGCCTGATACCACTGATTGTCTCTGTGGCTCAATTAGCCACATCTTGAAAGAAAAGGCAGCATGAGTCTGAATGCTCCTGGAAGGAAGCCCAGTTCTC
Organism: Herpailurus yagouaroundi; assembly: GCF_014898765.1. NCBI lineage: Eukaryota > Metazoa > Chordata > Mammalia > Carnivora > Felidae > Herpailurus > Herpailurus yagouaroundi. The sequence goes on from NW_024412388.1 coordinate 55,450,080, forward strand.
CATGTAAGGTTTCAATTGCTTTGTGGCTCAGCCAAGACCATGTGACCTTAGTGTTGGAATCCACCTGAGTATTCTAGGAGGTGCAGGGAGTCTTTTCTCCTCCATGCATATCTTTTCATCTGGGGAAGCTTTGAAGTCTCTCAGACATAGGGAATTTTAAGAGACTGGAAGCGTGGAGTTAGATCTCATTTTTAAATAAGTACTTTTAAAAGCATTATACAGTAGGAAAAAACTACTAGACTTGGAGTCAGACACAAATATATTTATTTATTTATTTATTTATTTATTTATTTTAATTTTTTAAAAAAAGTTTTTTTAATGTTTATTTACTTTTGAGACAGGGAGAGACAGAGCATGAACAGGGGAGGGTCAGAGAGAGAGAGGGAGACACAGAATCTGAAACAGGCTCCAGGCTCTGAGCTGTCAGCACAGAGCCCGACGCGGGGCTCGAACTCACGAGCCGTGAGATCATGACCTGAGCTGTAGTCGGACGCTTAACCAACTGAGCCACCCAGGCACCCCAGACACAAATATATTTAAATATTAGTGTAATTTATTAACCAGGGGGTCTTACACAAGTCATATAATCTCTTCGAGCCTCTGGCTACCCGTAAAATAATGGATGAATGACATCTACCCAACAGGATGAATTTATGGATTCAGTGACATGAGATGTAAGAGGGCTTACCATTGTAATTAGCACACAGTAGGAACTCTATTTTTTCTTTGCTTATTATTGCTAATGACCAAGTTCTTTAGTTTCTATTTCTGCTCCTGAAGTAAATGGGTTTTTATTTTCCTCCTCTACCCAGTTTTAAAAGCTGTGGGTCTAAAAAAGCACTGGAGCTGTTTGTAACAGAAACAGATGGATGACTAGAGCAGCCAGAAGAAAAATAGGGAGGCTCCATCAGGGAGACATAACAGAGGGCTCGGCTGATTGACTGTAATTTAGGACATCCATCATCATGGGTCCAAGGACAAACACTATGAATTCTAAGCCTGACTCAGGCTCTGATTCCTTCTAAAGTGTTAAATAACTCATTTAACATCTGACGAAGATTCACCACAATGCTTGGCATAGCTGGGTTGTCTCAGCCAAGATCATTTATTATACACTATCGTTACACATTAATGCAAAAAAAATAATTGAGTTCCTACATAGTAAGGGACTTAACTTGGGTCTGTGATACATTTAGGCAGTCTATAAATTCCCTACACACAGGTTGGTAGATATATGTGCATGCCAGTATTTTATGGCGAGAGGATCCATAGCTTTGATTAGATTCTCAATGAAGTCTGTGATCAAAAAGAAGTTAAGAGCTACTGCTACATACTAACAGACGTTTCTTGTTATAGTTAGGACATTTTCATGAGTATGTTTTTCCTGGAATCCTAAAACATTCACCCTGATGAAAACAAGATTGTTTTTCATGCATTGTTTCTATGCATTATTTCTATGACCTATACTATCTTGTAATGGGACTTTTACTACATCAATTTCTCAACAGAACTCAAACATATTCCAGAGTTTCAATTGATGATAAAACATGCTTGAATTTATAACACTCTTCTCCTAACCATGAACTTTCTCCATCATTCTCTCGTATTTCAAAAGACAACATATCAACTGGTCATCTCAAACAATGAGTTCCTTGAGGATAAGGAACCAAGGCTTGGAGTTTTATCACACCCAAAGGCCAGGTAGCCCAGCAATCTCAATGCATTACTTATAAATAAAACCTGCTCTATACTGGAGAGCACCCTTAGGCAGCTGTGAAGCAGCAAGCTGTTTCAGGCATGACCTACCATTGGGCATAGCTGAGTGATAGACGATGCACCATAGTGGTAGTGGTGGGAGGGAGGGAGTTTGCTAGCGATTGATGGTTGAGAGTATTTGAAGCAAAGAAGCTGAAGTCACTGTCTCTAGTGCTAAAATGAAAACCAGTAATTCAGAGATAGAAATGGTATTCATTCCCCTCTTGCCTTTTGATTGTGTGGCTGACTCTATTCTATCACAGGGGAGCCCTAAAAGGCCTAGAGTGAAGCCCCCAGCACCCCACCCCTCCTAACCAGGGGACACTCTGTCATAAAGATGCCTGATCCACCTCTTTAATTCTTCAGAGATGAGGCCAACTCAAAAGGTTAGGACTTGTTTGGCAAAGGGAGTATTTCATCCCACATGCAAACCACTGACTTAGTTGTATATTGCTCTTTGCTTTCCTGACTACAAACTTTTATTTTTCTGTAATACTGATAGCGATAGAATGGAGCAGACCATATAGAACAGATACTCCCAGGAGTGCTGGGAGAGGAGACTAGGGAAGCACAAGATCGCTGGGTCTCATGAGCTAGTTTAGCAAGTGCATGGTCGGGGCACAGTGTGCACCAACTGCTCTCCACTCAGCCTCCCAGCAGACATGTGTACATGGGTCGAGAACTTGGGCCTTGGGTTCCGACAAGCCTAAATTTGACCCCTGACCCATCATTTACTATCTCTACCATGTTGGAAATCTGTGGTGCTTCTCTGAGAGGTGTGCCTCATCTGCAAAGCGGGGATGGTTATACCCACATAACAGTGTGGGGCTGTGAGTTCTAATGAGATAATCCATGAAAATTACATGATGGCATTTAACAAATTCTAGCTAGCCTTCTTCCACAGAATTTAATTTTCTAAAAAAATAATGTATTTCTATGTATAATATATGTAAAATGTAATGTATATTACATTTTGGAAATATAAAAAGTTAGGTTTTAATCTATTCTGTTAATGTAGATTATAGACATATATTAATATATTTAATATATGTCTTTAATATATATGTAAAATATATTCTTAAAAATCAATATTCTTACATTGCTTCTGTTTCTTACGCAAAGACCAAACATAACTGAATCTATTTTTTGATGGTGAAGGTAACATTCTTGCATCGACTTGAGACAACTTTAAAAGTGCTTTTTAGGGGCGCCTGGGTGGTGCAGTCGGTTAAGCGTCCGACTTCAGCCAGGTCACGGTCTCGCGGTCCGTGAGTTCGAGCCCCGCGTCGGGCTCTGGGCTGATGGCTCAGAGCCTGGAGCCAGTTTCCGATTCTGTGTCTCTCTCTCTCTCTGCCCCTCCCCCGTTCATGCTCTGTCTCTCTCTGTCCCAAAAATAAATAAACGTTGAAAAATAAAATAAAAGTGCTTTTTATATGTATCATTTTTAGAATCCCGATTAATGCCCCATGCTCTACTTCAACAAAACCATCAGGCACTGTTCATTGGGCCGGTGGCCCCAAGATAAAAGCCCTTTCCTTCTCCAGACAGTGTGATGCATCTTTTCGTCTTTGGCAGTTGCCCTAACTACCTATCTTTAACTTTGCCTCTTTGACTCATCTATTTGGCTGCTGCCCTTCTGGTCTGGAAAAGGAGATCAAGAAGGATGTTCTATCTGTCCTTAAAACAAGAGGGAACAGGCACTGAGGGAGAGTCTGAGGGTCTCTTCTGTGTTATATACACAAGTGTGAGTACACTTTATTTGTGCATACATATCCAAGTGTGACACCTTCTTTCACCTTTCCTTCTACTTCTTCATTTACTTTGCTGCATTTTTAGGACTTTGGCTGTATCTATGATTCATGCCCTTAGATAAGTAAAGATTTGGAAGTGAGTATTTAGTGGAGGTTCTTTTCTCAGTGATGGAAAAAGTCTTAACCTGAAAACTCCTTGTTCAGTTGCTTATACCAAATAATGATGGGGAAGGTCATTTTTAGCACTCAAGTCTTTGCCTGGCTTGGAACCTTTTTTTTCAATTCAGTGAATGTTCACCGACTATCTGCTGTGTATGTGGCACTGAATTAGGTTCACAGATGGGGCACAAGATGAATAAGAAGTGGGTCCCGTTCTCAAGCAGTTTAAAGTCTAAGAGAACAAAGATAATGTAAACTGTAATAGGAGGCAAAAGTGTGGTAAGTTCTATAATGAAGTCGCAAGTGAAGTTTGGAAGAACCCAAGGGGGGAAAAGTTCAGTTCTGTAGGAAAACTTGGTACAGACATAGGTGGGCACTTCTGAGCCAGCCTGAGGATGGGTGGGTTTCTGTGGGTATAGTTTGAAGAAACGGTCGTCCAAAGAGATAGACCTCCAAACAGAGGCTAACACGTAGGTCATGAATATACTTGTTTAGGGAATGAGGAGAATGTTTGGTTGCAGAGCACAGTGTTCAAAGAGTAATGATGACAGATAAAACTGGAGAACTATGAAAGACCTGGTCCTCCCTCCACACGAAGTAGGGAGTTCTGTCTTCTGATGACTTCAGAGCAGATTGAATTCCACTGAAATCACTGAGGTGGGCTGTACTTAGACCAAGTGGCTGAGGCGAGAAGGTGTGTGCATGTGTTTACGTGGCCATAAAAAAGAAAGAAAAAAAACGAGAGCTAGCCTTGGTTTTCTTTTAAAAAAAAAAATTTTTTTAACATTTATTTATTTTTGAGACAGAGAGAGACAGAGCATGAGTGGGGGAGGGGCAGAGAGAGAGGGAGACACAGAATCCGAAACAGGCTCCAGGCTCTGAGCGGTCAGCACAGAGGCCGATGCGGGGCTTGAACTCACGGACCGTGAGATCATGACCTGAGCTGAAGTCGGACGCTTAACCGACTGAGCCACCCAGGCACCCCTAGCCTTGGCTTTCAAGGGAGTTTCAAAGGAGAAATATCTGGGGCAGCCTGACTAGTGTGCTGGCAAAATTTTAAATTAAGCGTGTAGATTCTGTTATAAATGTGACTGTTCCAGGAAGAACAAAATACATTTGTGAAACGTACCACATAATTGGCTTAATTCAGATTCAGCATTTGTATCTTGGCATTTCTACAGATACCATTTCTAATGACTTTTTTTTTCTGTTTTGTTTTGTTTTCTATTATTAAATTCACCTTTTACTTTCCTTGTCTTTGAGGTTATAGTCTCATAAAGTGAAAAGTCTTTTTAGAGTACTTAACAGAAAATTTAATCAAAATGCTAAGCCAGATCTCAGCTAAAAAAGTATTGGCGTCATTGGAAATGTGATTCAGATTGCTGGGGCAGTGCCGTTCAGCCAAATATGGGTTCATGACACTATTCTAGACATTTAGAAAGTAATGAGTTATATTTATCATAGAAGTGGAAACAAAAACATATTCAAACATAAAGCTACGTGGTAATTTAGAGTACTAGAGAAGATGGTTATGTATTTTTGTGTTCTCTCTCTCTACATATATAGGTACACATATTTATATTTTTATATTGGTCTATATATCATACACACGTATTTGAGCTGAAGTAAAGCATGAAAGTTGGAGTCCAGTCCCCTCTATAATTCTCTGTGTGGCTGTGGGCCTATTGCTTTAAACTCTCAGGGCTTTAGTTTTGCTGATCCAGTACCAAACCAAATGTTGATGTCCACTCTGCTATTCTGTGACTTAATTACCTGTCAGTTGTGCTGTGTTATTTCCTCTTTTTTGTCCTTTAACGGAAGCTGATTAAAACCCCCTTCCAAGAACAAACAAAAATAAAAATTGGCATAAATTATGATTTGGAAGTTGGTTAAAAACCTCAAAGCCTTCTTAAACCATTACCTTTAGGGGGGAAAAAGTAATTCAGCAAACCATACCATAGATTTTTATTAATCCAAAAAATTTTAAGAATTTAACCTGGGATCAGTTTTATATTCAGACTCAATTTTTAGAAAATAATGATGTGACAAGCCATTGATTTTGCTAAGAACATTATTTGTTAAGCATCATTTATTTAGGTCTCATAGCAATCCTATGACATAAGATCCATTTTATGGATAAGCATATTGAGGTTAAGAGAGGTGTAAATTTATTCAAATTAGCACAAGTAGCTAGTGGCAGAACCGGTTAGTTATGTGGGACTAGAGCTGCAGAGAAGTGATAGCATCTTACATCCATGCAGGGATTGAAAGACACAGCTGACTTCCAAAGAACCAAGTTCCCTTGCCAGAGTGCAAAGCTTTTGCTGGGGCGTGGCTTCACAGACTTGGACTGTTTTTCAGCATCTCTTACATCTAGGTGAGACTATTTGGTATACAAGTCATGCTATTCTGGCCAGTGGCATATAAGCAGGACTATCTCTTTCCTGGCTGAGGTGGTAAAGTATCTGAGATACCTTTCTCATACTCTTCCACCGCAATCTTAGAGACCATGTCTTAGAGGTGACAGCTTTATGAGATGGAAGGAGCCTAGGTGAACAGATTGGAGATATATAGATACAGATATAGATATAGATATAGATATAGATATAGATATAGATATAGATATAGATATAGATATATAGACACATATTTGATATATATCAAGAAGGATTCATATATATGAAATTGAGCTAACAGCACTCCCTGATGGATTGGCTATGGAGAACAAGGGAAAGGAGGAGTGCAAGGTGCTTCTTAGGTTTCTAGATGAAGCATCTTGGGGGATGATGGTACCATTTTACTTGGAGAGAAACCCCCTGAAAAAGAAACTGGCTTGGGAGGAAGATCAGCTTTCGATTACCCATGCGTCATGTGAACATTTGTTCTTATCTTGTTAGACTGGTGAAAAGTAGGCAAGATTTTATAGAATCTTACAGTTAACATATCCAACAGAAGAAACCAGAAAATATACTAGAAGGTTTGTGAGGGGAAATGCATTTTCCTTCCCTTTTCATATTAACAAGGAAAGAGAAGAACCTTACTATTTTCACTGGATTGGATACTTTACTTTTAGATGATATAAACTACCACAGTTTACTGTTTTTCAACCCCAATTAAGATGATAAAAATAATCACACAAATAAATAATGATATTGCTTTCTGCTTGGGTAGCATTTAATTTACATATCCAAATCCATTTTCTCGTTTAAGACAATAATCATGGGAAGCAGGTAGTTTACAGGTCAGGAAGCTGAATTCTGGAGAGATTGATCTTTTTTTCAACAACACATATCTGGTTAGTGGTAAGTCTACAGTCTGGTTTCGGGACTGACTGCAAATGTAGCACAACTCTGTTAGGGGTTTGAGTTCAGGAAGTATGGAGGTTTCAACAGAAGGCTCTTAATTAGGTTGAATCTCAATTAGGATTATCAAAAGTGATATATTTATATACTGTCACAAATGGTAAACTCTTAAGTGGTAAGAAATGTTCAGGAATTCAGGAAATTTAAATACTTTGGCTAGAGTTTCTATACAGAACCTAACTCAAATGTTAGTTTTCAAATAACTAGTGTAGCATAGTACTTTTGGCAAAAGAACAGTGTAATTTTATCTCTTGATGATCTAGAAGAGACTCATTTCATTTATTTAGCATATCATAGTGACATTAAACAATTTAATTACTTTTGGAGCTTTCTAGAACAAGGTAATAGATGATGTTACTTTCCTTCTTGAATACTTTCTTTTTTTAAATTTTTTAAATATTATTTTTGACAGCGAGATAGAGTGAGAGTGGGGAGGGGCAGAGAGAGAGGGGGGCACAGAATTCACAACAGGCTCCAGACTCGGAGCCATCAGCACAGAGTCAGACGCAGGGCTCAAGCTCATGAGCTGTGAGATCATGACCTGAGCCGAAGTCAGACGCTTCACCGACTGAGCCACCCAGGCGCCCCTCAAACACTTTCAATGACTGCCTGTTGCTCTTAAAATCTAAAGTCTCTAACTTGACCTTCAAGAACTTGAATGACATGGCCTTGCACTTCCTCATCTTATGTCACTCTTCACTCCAAACACCACAAAATTATGCATACATGTCATACTGATGAAGAGATAAACAGTTAAAGTGGGTGGCAGCTACTTAATTGAAGGTGGGTGTTTTAGGGTGACTTAGTAACTGATCTGTGATCTCACATTATTCAAGGGTAATATTAGATACAGTATCCCTAGACCAGAAGAATCTCTGGCACATGACAGATATTCAGCAGGTTCCTATTCTATCAACCACTGAGTGAGAAGATGAGGAGGTCTTCTGATAGTGATCACAAATAGTCTGGAACTTGCACGACTCTAAGCACGACTCTAAGCACTGAATAAAAGGCTAGGGTTGTATCCCTGGCCATTACTGGGATATTGGTGAAGAGAATACTGACCAATATGGAAAAATTGCCATTCTGACCTTGCTAGGTAAGAATGAGGATCTAGAACCAAAGAATCATTAGTAGAATAACAAACATCAATTTGAATGTTAGCATATAAGATTTATAAGTATGACCATTTAGCCATGCGGAGGGGATTGCTTGATAATTCTGCAAGCCTACCAAGGGTTAATTTCCCAAGAGCGTTAACTTGATATGTTCTGCCTCCAATGAGAATAGACAAAAGGGGATCAGGTTTTCATTGCAATTTGATAGATTTATATTATCCCATAGGAATAATTTCATGTCAATGAATTCTGTTATCTGTTAGGATTTATAGCCAAAGCATGGATGGTGGGACGACAGAAGGATGGGTGGATGGAGGGCAGGTGAAGAAATACATGGATAATCATGATCTTTATGACCCTTGTAAGTGGGATCCATCTACATACATCCCAGAGGCCTTTGAGACCTCTCAAAAGAACTTAGAGCTAAATTCTCTATTTAGTTCCCTTTTGAGACTTGTATTTTTTGTGCATGTTTATCTGATGACTGATCTTATTTTTTAAAAATATCTCCTTCTGTATATATTTTTAACTTTTAGACCATTTCTATTCTATTTTGGAAGTAGGCTTCATGGGCTCTTAGTAAGTGAAGTCGGCTAATGGCCTGTGGTGGGTTGGCTCTGCAGTGCCATGTAAATCTCCTTTCCCCTTGTCCACCTCTGTGCCTCTCCCTAGTAGGTTAGAATTAAACCATGAGAATTCTATGCAGAATGTGTTCCAGCTTTCTTTTTCAATTCACCTTTGACAAATTTAACTCAGAGCACTAATGGCACATGTAGTAACAAGTTAGAGGTTTTACCAAAGTACTTGCTCTTTCCTCCCTGGATGAAATATAAAAAGACAAGGGCACATGAAAAGGATTTTTGTTACTGTCCAGTTTGCTTTCTTTGGGATGTATTCCCTTGTTGAAAATGGAGTGTTTTGGAAATGAAATTTGGTGAGTTGTGATTCAGTGAATTTTTCTGTTTATGCCTCAAAACCAGAGTCCATCTGAACAGGATCATTAACTTTAATTTAATCTTACATGTCAGTGTCAGGCAGGGGAGGGACTGGAGATGGAGGGGAGAGAAGAGAGTCAGTGTATGTGGGAAGAGAGAATGAGAGGGAGGAAGGGGGAATAAGAGGGAAGCCATTTTATAGAACAAGGTTCTCATTGAACAGGTCAAATTAATTTTGTGTTTGAAGTGTTATTTTCCAAGCAAAGCATGTGTGTCTCCTCATCACAATGGAAGCAAGAAACTCCAAATTCAATATACCACTAATCCAAGTAGAGGTGACATTGGCTTATTCTCAAATCACACTGGGAAGACCAGCTGATTAAGTTCGTAATAGACTTGCACATAGTAAAGGCTTCATCAATGCTGCATTTTTATGCTACAGGAGATGGTTATATTTCCTGAAAAGACTGTGAGTCTTCTAATCCTCACTTAGCTGTTGTGATAGATGTTACCAGATTAAATTTATTGAGACCAAGTTTGGTTTCTCTATTAAAACTGTAATCCAAGAAAGCTCAAGATTTTGAAATTTTGATTATTACCGATTTTTGATGTATTTTTATTTCTAGAAGAATAGATCTACAAATCAGGCATTTAGTTGCTTTTATGTAATCAGCTGAAATAACTGGTTCCCAAATGCTTTGTAACTATCAAAACTGCAAGAAAAGCAAGAGAAATCTGGATGTAGTGGTGCACAATATAATGTAGGTGTTATACAGGACTTTTATACCCATTTAAACTTTACCCAAAGCTTTTATGATGAACAGCTGAGAAAACTGAGACTCAGAGGTTAAGTTACTTGCCCCAGGACATAGAATAGACGACATTCGAATACAAGTCTTTCAGAGCTCAACCCTCCTAACTTTCATTACAACTGCATACTCTTCCCAAGGATCTTTCTGCTTAAATCTTAATAGAAGTTGTTCATCTGCTTAAAATTCCTCCTAATTCTACTCAGCTCCTTCATTACATTAATAATAGCATAGCAGACACTAAGTCTTTTTGTGGCAAATCCGTTCCATGACCATCTTCTCTTTAACATTTTCTTCCATGTCACCAAATGTCAAATATTTCTTTAAAAAAAAAAAAAGTCATCACTGTTTTTAACTCCTTGAAGTTCTGAATTGCCTTCTAGCAATCTCCAGTTTAGTGCATGAACATGAACTCTCACGTATCAAATCTGAATCTCACGTATCAAATCTGAATGTTAAGGTGCCATCCATCTCACATCCTTTCGCAGTCCAATACTAATGGAGGACATCATCAGGATGCACATTTCTCCCCGTAGGCTCCCCTCAGAATGATCGGGTACCATCTTTGTGCCTATTAAGTACAAAGAACAACTGAATTTCCTTTGAGTCACATAAGAATGAAGGTAAAACATTCAGACCAAAGGGCACATGCCCATCAATTTTGGACAATTTTGATGAGAATTGCAAATATATAGAGCAACCAGCAAACATTTGCTGAGTGACTACCATGTACCAAGTACTGCCTGACACTGAACTTTCCTTTATTAAGCAGTTCCCGTATCTTATGCAGTAGTCTAAGTACTGAAAATCATAAACATAAAAAACCATGGGAAGGGCTGAACTCTGTCTTCACCTATCTTACATTGTTCTGTAAGACCCTCTGACAAAGAATCTGAATTGGATTATAGTACCTATATTTAAAACTTAGAGGAAGAGCTGATATGCAAAGAATCTTAATCTTTCCTGACAGAAATACAGCGACCATCATAATGAATAGATATTGACAGTCTAGAGTTACTGTCAATATGCGGCATTATGCCCAGGACAATTAAATTTGTCTGTTTTATATTACTGAGACCAAGTGCTTGGCCTGGGTTCCTGCAGAAAATAAATAATTCCATTACATGTGATTCACCTTTGAGTAACCCTCCAAGCTGAAGGCTCAAGCTGAAAATTTACGTTATCACACAAAGAATAGATTTTGCAAACATTTATTAGGTGTCCTTATGTTCCCTGGACAGCATACAAAGATTTAAACATGCAAAATACAGTCTTCATATGTAAGAAATGTGCATCTTAATTTTCCTAAAAAGGTCTTTCAATTAAAAAGAAATCTAGTTGGTTTTTGTTTGTTTGTTTTTTAATAAGAGAGCAAAATGAATTGTGATGACTGACAAAGAGATATACAGACACGTGAGGAACATGGACTCTGGAGTCAGGCAGAAGGGACTCTGAAATGTGGTCTGTCAGCTACTAGCTGTGTGTTCTGGTACCAGTTACTCCTCATACTCTACGGTATAGAATCAATACGATAATAGCTCCCATCATATGAGGTTGTACTGGGGTAAGATAAAGAACTTCCTGATACATTCCCTAAACCATCATAAGTACTTAATAATTTACTTCCATTCATTTTTCACTATGATATGTGTTTTGGGCTAAATTGAGCTTTTTGATGTGCTCTTATGCACATTTTTCACCTAAAAATGTGGTGAGGCCTTAGCACACCACTCACCCTGCATTTCCATTCTCTGCTCTAACGCCTATGCATTCATTCAGATAGTTGCATCCTGTGCTGTTCGGGGCTCCTTCTTCCCTAACACTTCCGTTTGCACAAATGCATATCAAAAACCTGAACATCCATGGAATTGTAGGTTGCAAAGATCAGAAAAAGTCATTAGTTTTTGTATTAACCATTATAAAAACTTTGGCCTTTTTTTTTTTTTTTTTTTTTACATGTTAAACAGATATGGAAGGTGTGTTCACCATGTCCCATGCATTGCTCTGGGTACTAAAAGAAGCATCATGACCACCCCGTAAAAAGTTGCTTGGTTTTGGAGTCAGACAGAACTGGCTCAAATCTTGGTCTTATCGCTTGTTTGTTTAGTGATCTTAGAAGAACTTAATCCCTTGGAGTCTGTTTCTTAATTCATAAGATAGGGGGTTGGTGATACCTTCTGAGCTCATTGAAAGGCTTAGTCTGTGTGAAGTGCTTAGCACAGTGCCTGGCACATACGAGGTACTCAGTGAATAAGAGGTACCTCCCTTTGCTCTTAGTGATTGCAAAGAGAAAAACTGGGATTATCCCTCCAAACCTCATGCCCTGTGAGGACATTAATCTTATATTAAAAGTAACATAATGCCTCTTAGATTCTCTTTGCTGCAAATGACAGCCACCAATGGGTCAAATTGGGATTTGATCCCAAATCTTTGGATTCCAAAGAGGGCCATGCATTCTGCTTCTTCCCACCAGGTCTCCTGCTTGTGTTTCTGGGAACTGGAATCTTCATGCTTTGGGCGAGATACATGAGGGAATGATTTGTGTCCCAATAAGAACTGTATTTTGCATACTGACTGACCCTAAACAGCTCACTGCCATCCCTCCTCCTCGTGCTCCTTTTTTTTTCCACACCAGTAGGTCACTCTAGACCCAGCTTTGTGCCCTGGCCTTGCATTGTCCAAGCTCTGCTCCAAAGCACTGTTTTGGGAAAGATAGGAAGTGGAAGAACCAAATATACCCCAGGAAGATGATCTCCAAAAGTACTGCCTTTTCAACAATTTCATAGGCAATACGCTTATATGAAGGCTTTAACACCACAATGAAGAGCTATTAGTGAAAGCAATGTGTAAGCAAGATGGTGAAATGAGTAAAGAAAGTAATCAAAAAACAATACCTTCAAAGGAGCTCTGTCTCTCAACAATCAAATACACAGAATATGCACCCCCCCAACCCCAGCAGGGCCCTCTCTCCCCCAGCATTAGAACCTGGCTTTGTCTTTGGCTCTTCTCCTCTCTACTGCATCCCTACATCTCTCCCCACCTCAGCCCCTTTACATTAGCTCATGTGATAAACCAGTTGCTGCCAATGTGCTAATAGGACTGTGACCATTTTACATGTGGATTCTCCTTGTTGTCCCACAGCTAGCAGTGGAATGGCAGGAATTCTGGACAAGGATAGAAAGGAGGATGTAACTGGCAGGACTCTCCACTTAGACTCCTCTATGGGAGGATGGCATCTCTGGTTAAGGCCAACAGTGTCTTCTGCGTGTCTGGGTCTCAGCTCCTGTCTAGAGGCTGTTCACACCTCAGTTTCTCTTTCTGGACTCAATTCCAGGACGATTACCTCAACTTGTCCATCTACAGAATCAGTCTTCATTTCTAAGGAGAACAAAATTTCAAATGGGATTTTTAAAAATAAAACAGAACATAAAACCAAGCAAAAACCCTGTAGGTTCTTTTGACTATCAGATTTTATGTTTGATCTAAAATTAATATAGAGTCCAAATGTTTCTTTTTGGAATTTCCCTCCGAACAATTCTGTTTTCGGTGTAACATTTAAAGGCTCATATTCAGAATTTAGCATTTGCTTAATGAGTTTTTATAGAACAGTTGTACTCAGGAGAAAAAAAAATGGGTAAAGGTCATTATGTTCTGCTCTACTATTTCTTCTTCACCTGCAGAGTTGTATACTCTTAAAACCAGGAGGTTCCAAGGTAATTTGACTTTTTTTTTTAAATTATCTCAGGGAAGTTTCAGAGAACAACACTAGTAAACACAATTTGTGTTTTAAACTTAAAAGATATTTTCTTAAGTTAAAAAAAAAGACTCTCCAACTTTTTGGACCTTTCACAAGAAATATATTTTACATATGAGTATACTAAATGTTGTTTATCCATTTATCTATTGATAGAGAACAATTTCATTATAAAAATTTTTATTATTGAAGTATAGTTGATATAAAGTGTTATGTTAGTTTCAGGTACAAACATAATGATTTGACAATTCTATGTATTATGCAACATTTACCTCAATAAGTATAGTTACCATCTGTCACCGTGAAGACTATTTCATTTTGAGGAGAATTTTATTCAGAAAATAATTGTAACTAAATGATCAGGCGTACCTTTATAGGTTTAATTGCATATATATAATAAGTGGAGCTTAGGGCCGCCTGGGTGGCTCAGTCGGTTAAGTGTCCGACTTCAGCTCAGGTCATGATCTCGCGGTCTGTTAGTTCGAGCCCCGCGTCAGGCTCTGTGCTGACCGCTCAGAGCCTGGGGCCTGTTTCAGATTCTGTGTCTCCCTCTCTCTCTGACCCTCCCCCATTCATGCTCTCTCTCTGTCTCAAAAATAAATAAACGTTAAAAAAAAATTAAAGAAAAAATAAGTGGAGCTTAAAGGCTTTTGAAGAAATCTCTTGTCAATTTAGAAAAGCCTGACTGTGAGAAGTACTGTATATTTAGAAGCTTATGAGATATTACGGGGCCTGACCTATAGATTCAGGGTTCATCTATGTACAGATGGCAAGTGAAACCATGTGAGTTTGCCCCAGGGAGAGGGTATAGAGGACCCTAGGACAAAATCCTGAAGAACTTCAACATTTGGGGAGCAATAGAGGTAAGGGAGCCTCCAATTTCCTCCCTGGAAATGATGATAATGAAACCTAACTTAGGCAGTTATTTGAGAAGAAAACGCCTCCTACTTTTGCACATACATGAGACAACAGATGTAAAGCAACTGGTGCCTGGCTTATAGGTAAGGCCTCAGTAACGATAACTGATAATATTACACTGATGAAACTTCTTATTCTATATTTTTCTTATGTTATCACTGTTGTCAATTTCTGTACTCTTTGCTTTATGTTATTACCTTGTAACATCATATCCAGGATCACCTATTTTGAAATGAGCTTTCCCTCTTAAAAAATCAGTCTATTTTTAATTTCATTTTTATTCCCAGACTTGACTAGCTCCTCTCGTAGTACCAAAGGAAACTAAAAGAATCTAAATTAAGTAGAGAGGAGCTAGAGGCACAGGCCAGACTTCCTGTGTGGCTGACCCAAGGCTGCAGTTCTGGATGCACACTGGAGGATGTTCTCACCTCCACAGCTTGGAGGAGAATCGTTCTAGCCCAAGATCTTCAAGACAACAAAATTCTTTCCCTTAATATCTCTTTGTTTTGATATTGACAAAGGAATAGTTACTTCATTTCTTAAAAAACAAGTGATGTCGGGGCGCCTGGGTGGCGCAGTCGGTTAAGCGTCCGACTTCAGCCAGGTCACGATCTCGCGGTCCGTGAGTTCGAGCCCCGAGTCAGGCTCTGGGCTGATGGCTTGGAGCCTGGAGCCTGTTTCCGATTCTGTGTCTCCCTCTCTCTCTCTGCCCCTCCCCCGTTCATGATCTGTCTCTCTCTGTCCCAAAAATAAATAAAAAACGTTGAAAAAAAAATTAAAAAAAAAAACAAAAAAAAAACAAGTGATGTTTTTCCCTCCCATTTCTGGTAAAGAATAGTTGACAAATATTCATGACCCAACCTAAAAACAATTACAGAAATTGACTTTAAAATTGTCATGAAGTTCTGGAGTCAGAAGTGGAAAATCATTACTCCCTTTCAAAAAACTTATTTGAATATTTTTTTAATGAACTCTGAAACGTATGACCACACCTGTATATTCACTTTTAACACAGTTGGTATGATTGTTTCTTCCTGGATCTTCTCAAAGAGCTGTTAAGATACAAATAACTTCTACGTTTCATAACTGTTTGCTTTAGTCTTTCGGAGTTGTCTTCCTACTTTCCTAAATTTCTCCAACCTTTCTCGAGGGGGAAAAATGTTTCCAATGCTTTCTCTTATTTGACAATTTGGTTAGTTCTGTTTTTCTGGAATGTCACATATTTGGTGTATTCCCATATGTATTCCGTGTATAGAAAAGTATTCTAGATATGGGAAATGCAACTTTCAGTGAAATTAAAATTACAGATTGGCATAGCATTTTGTGAATGTGTGCAAATTCTTTCTTCCCTTATTATTGGCTTATTTGTTATAGACAGAGACTGAGACACAAAGAGATAGAACTTGTATTAAGCTACACAATTTAAAATGATGCTGGAAATGAACTCTGTCCCCTGAATCCTGATCCTTTGCACTTTTCACTGGAAGATGGACAATTCATGGTGTTTGTGACTTAGTTCATATTGGCTATTGTCCAAATTTGGTGGTCATAACAGGACAGAATCTATGGAAAACTACTATTGCCTGTTCTCTGAACAATTTAATACAAGAATTACTGGAATTTATGTGTATTTTCTGATCTGTTTGGTGGAACATGCTGTCTCTTATAGTCAATTTATAGAAAATAAAATGATTTGAAAACATAAAATAATAATAGCATTTATTTTAAAATCCTATAAAAACCAGCAGTGATTGGTAAAATATAGCATTTACTGTGACCCCAAACCTGAATTAGAAGCATGGAAAAGCCAATTAAGAGGCCTGGACCCAAGAAGAAAATGATGATTGTCATTATGATATTTTTTCCCTATAAGAGGATAAGGCAATTAGAGGTAAGAAGCAAGAAAGTTTTTAACGATTAAAATTAAAAATGAGGGTGCCTGGGTGGCTCAGTCAGTTGAGCATCCCACTGTTGATTTCAGCTCGGGTCATGATTTCAGCGTCATGGGATGGAGCCCCATGTCAGGCTCCATACAAAGTGTGGAGAATCTCTCTCACCCTCTTCCCCTCTCCCTACTGACACGCACTCTCTCTCTCTCTCTTTAAAATTAAAAAAAAATTAATAAATAAAAATTAATGGGGGAAGGTGTTCCTAAATATTATGGGTGGGTAGTTTTAAATGTCAGTGAATTTTCCTATAAACTCATGTGAAGAGTAATGAAGAGCTTAATGTGGGAAGAGATTTTTTTTTTGAAACAAACATTGACATTTTAAAGACCTAAACACCTTAAATGGAATGACTATTAAAATGCAAAATTAGACTGAACAGAGACATTTTGGGGATCACATATGAGTAGAATCCTAAGAGCCAGATAATGAATGACTCACGTAAGCTGAGCGGTTTGGGCTGACTCACATGTTTTGGAAGAAGGTGTCATCAAATCTCTGATTCTGTCAATGTTTTTCCCTTTGTTCCACCTGTTAGTGCCAAACAAATCCTGAAATTCAGTGACTTTTCCAGCTCCAATTTGTCAAGAAGACTTTCCAAACCACCAATAACAAGTCTAAGACTTTGAAATATATAGGCATCTAGTATATCTTAATAATACTCACTAAGAAACATGAGCCATATATGTAACTATGGAACATGTAGGAGATAGGAATCCCAGACAGAGCCTTGACAGGATAGGAATGGAAGAACCAAGATTGGGCTTGGTTTCTCCAGGATGGAAGAAAGGAGCCTTCTTACCCCAATACTTCCTGAATGATGCCTCCTGGAAGATATTTTAAATCAACAAATGTTATCTGGTACCTATACCAGGTGTAGGGAACATACAGAAGGAATCCTTGGTCTGTGTCGTAGAAAAGCTCACAGCCTGTGAGGGAAACTGACATAGGAACTAAGTGAAACAATTTGATAAATAAAAATATACCTAAGAGCAACATTAGGGGTTGGGGGGGGCACAGAATAGTCAGCTTCTTATACCTCTAGGGCTGAGAAGCCCTCACAGAGAAGGTGGCATTTGTCTGGGCCTTGATAGATGGTTGAAATTCTAAATATCCGAATAGGAAAAGCACCTCAACCAGAGGTAAGAACCACTTATAGAAGAAAGAGATACTGGAGTACAGATGTTGGGGTATGTTCAGAGAATGGTTAATAATCCACAGAATTGAAGAATTAGAAAAAGATGAGATGGGACTATGGGAGACAAAGATGTGTTCTGTCAATGTAGCTCTCTTGTTCATGTAATCTGTGCCTTGGAATGGTCCTACTCTCAGGATATGTCTCACCCAAAAATTGCTGTTTATATAAATCTGTGATATGGTTTCTTGACCAAGGACCTATTTAGTGATGAATAACAATAATCTAAGAGAAGCTTGCAATCTTTTCTATATCTAGCCCGGATCTCCTTTGCATTCTTTATATTCTTAGATTGTTCAGAGAGCTAAGAACTTACAGTGCTGGGTCTTTGATAAACATCTGTTGAAAATAATAATGAATCATGTCCACGAGCACACACAGATACTTACATAAACTTTCACTGCTTTTTAAATGTTCAAAGTTAACTGGTGTGTTGCAACTTCAAAAATTTCGTTCACTTGGGGGCACCCAGGTAGCTCAGTCGGTTAAGCTTCTGACTTTGGCTCAGGTAATGATCTCACAGTTCATGAGTTGGAGCCCTGATACCGTTTACTTGAATGTTGCTAGGAGTGTTCAAAGAGGAATTCGATCTCCTTGACTCTTTGTTGTTTTTTCCACAGGATTGAAAAAACGTACAAGGAAGGCCTTTGGAATACGGAAGAAAGAAAAGGACACTGATTCGACGTATGTACTTTGGGACAGCACAGCGGCTCAGCTGCAGCTGAGGGACCACATGTGGCCATGTGGTGTGGTCAGCTGCACGGCAGAATGAAGCACCCGTTAAACCCTTTATTTGGCTAGAATCCCCGAAAGTTACAAAATGGGAAAATCAACAGTTGTTTGGATACAGGTGAAACCAAAGAGGGCTACATTTACTACTCACCTTTAGCTTTTCATCCCATATATTTTTATCATGCATAAATTTTAGCACAGTATGAGTGCTGCACTGTGTCCTTGTCCTCCAAGAACGTACAAATCATGGGATAAAATATCTACCATACCAAAGAAATATCTTCCATATAACAAAATGAGATAACATAGTTGAAATGCCTCCTATGGTAGCTAGTGCTTAGTAAATGCTCAGTAAATGGCAGTGGAT
Organism: Herpailurus yagouaroundi; assembly: GCF_014898765.1. NCBI lineage: Eukaryota > Metazoa > Chordata > Mammalia > Carnivora > Felidae > Herpailurus > Herpailurus yagouaroundi. The sequence continues at coordinate 55,468,881 of NW_024412388.1, forward strand.
GCTACTCTTACTCTTACTAATACAAATTAATATGTGGTCAGTTCCTTATGAGCAGTTAAAAATGAAATTTCATGGAAATTTGAGGGTGGGAAAACTCATGTTTGGACAGATGATCAGTGAAGCCTCAGAGAGGGAGGAACCTTGAGTTTGGACTTCAAGTAGGTGAGGACATGCATCTCATGCCAAGGAAACAATGACAGCCAAGGGAGAGAGATGGAAAAGTCCAGTAGGCATTCAGGACAAGATAGCTAGGACAGCTTGTCTACGTGATGGCTGCAGGTAAAGGTGGTAATGGGAGGCAAGGCTGGAAAGGAGACCAGGCCCAGATAGGAAGGGCTTTAAGGGCTAGGGTGAGGTGTCTGGGCTTCCTTCCTTAGGAATGGGCAACCTTGAAGCCTTGAAGCCTTTTTTTTTTTTTTTTTAATTTTTTTTTCAACGTTTATTTATTTTTGGGACAGAGAGAGACAGAGCATGAATGGGGGAGGGGCAGAGAGAGAGGGAGACACAGAATCGGAAACAGGCTCCAGGCTCTGAGCCATCAGCCCAGAGCCCGACGCGGGGCTCGAGCTCCCGGACTGCGAGATCGTGACCTGGCTGAAGTCGGATGCTTAACCGACTGCGCCATCCAGGCGCCCCACCTTGAAGCCTTTTAAACCAGATAGTGTAAAAAGTTTTCTAAGGGGAGGAAGCAATTTGTGTGTGTGTGTGTGTGTGTGTGTGTGTGTGTGTGTGTGTGTAGATATCGCTTGTTAAAATCTCTGGTTCTTACCTTTTCTGTATGCTTTTTCTTTTGGTAAATAATTATTTCAGGGAAATGACATTCACTCTAGTCTTGCAAGTTTTTCTTTTTTTAAATTTTTTTGATGTTTTATTTATTTTTGAGAGAGAGAGAGAGACAGAGCATGAGTAGGGGAGGGGCAGAGACAGAGAGGGAGACACAGAATCCGAAGCAGGCTCCAGGCTCTGAGCTGTTGCACAGAACCCGACACAGGGCTTGAACCCACGAACCGTGAGATCATGACCTGAGCCAAAGTCGGAGGCTTAACCGACTGAGCCACCCAGGCACCCCAGCCATAAACTTATTCTACCAGCAGTGATAGTTGAAGGACATGCTGTTTAGTATAAACCTTTGCCTTTCATAAACCCCTGCTCTCGAATTGGGTCATGCATCATTCTTGCAAAAGGCTGGGAAGTTGTTCTGGCAATTTACTGTCCCTTCAGTGTTAGGTAATGCTTATGTTCGTCTGCAATCATTGAAACCTTGTTGATGCAAACTGTTTTCAGGACTGTCACAACTCCGTGAGTGTTGCCAAGCAACCTGCTCCAGTAGCCGACCAGCTCCAACTATAGCTGATTGAACCTCCTTAGACAGAGAGTGGGGTCGGGACCAGAGCTTCCTGATTTGATCATCATTACAGTGGCTGATAGAGGAAAAGAGAGAGCCTGTGCTAAGTGGCAGGCCCTGTGCAGGGTATTTTTGTATGCACTGATATCCTTTTTAATCCTCACGGCGATTCAATAAGGTTAGAAATAATATCTCAATTTTAGAAATGAGAAATCAGTGCCAAAAGGGATTAAGTAACTCTCTGAAGGCCATCTGGAAATAAGAGTTGGAGCCAGAATTCTAGTCCAAATCAAGTGCCCATCCTCTGTCACCCAGAAGGAAAAGACTAGGTGGGCAAAATTTTAATCAAGACCTGTAGCGGAGTAAGAGAAAAGGCAGTAGCTGCAAAAGGGAACTGACACTTCTTAAAATAGCGACAAAGGCCCATGGTAGATGATTAGTTTTCAAATAGAAGTCAGTAAATATAATGGGTTCTCTGCTAAAAAGAAAATAAAATTACTAAAAATATATGTATAAAACTTCATAAGAAGGGGTTAGAAAATGCATTGATAACACATGCTCTAGCATCTGAGACTGAGATGTTAGCAAACATCTCTCCACTCACCATCCTAGGTCAGATTGTATAAAAACTTTATTCTAGATAACATTTCATGAGTGTTTACTATATTCGAGACACTATTCCAGGCTCTTCACTTTCTTCACTTCATTGAATCCTTTAATAGGCCTATGAGGTATATGCCATTTTCATAGCTATTTAGTAAATGAGGAAACTGAGACACAAAAGGCTCAAAGAACTTGCCCAAGGTTATGCAGTTAGGAATCTATGTTGACTGAATCCAGGCAGTCTGGCACTACAGCCAGTGGTCTTCACTGCCATGCTTACAGCCACCAGACTAGGAGACACAGGCTCCATTCCGTCAATGGTTAAGACAGAGGCAGGATAGGACACTATGCCGCTATGTCCAATTACAGGGAAATGCCACCCCTATAGCTGCAATATGCATGAGATCAAGCAGCCTCTCGTTTAGATCGCCTATTGATATACCCTTGTACCTGGACCAATAGTGGGCAACGCCACAGCCAGGCCTATCTGCAGAGCCTTGTCTTCATATCAATAATGTGCTGCCCCCAAAGACATCCCCGTGAGGATCAGTACCTTTGGATATATCCTACCCTAAAGGTGACACAATCATCTCTCTCTCAGTTCCTTCAGTACAGGTTTGCTATCCTGGTAAGAAATGCTTATTTTTTGTGGTATATAAATCTGAAAAAGGAAGTTTGCTTTGATGAATGTAGGGCAGTACCTTTCCTCTATGCTTTCCGTCCAACCTTGGCTTATTGGTAACCTTGGTAACCCCCTGGATTTATTCGCCTGTCTCGTTCTTTTTACCATGAGCATGACTTCTTCATTATTTCTATCCTCTGATTCTAGCCTAGTGCCTGGCTATAAACACTCAGTATTCATTCAGTGAATTATAACTTTTATCAACTTTTATCTTCCTACACTTTGTTTTACATGAAATTTCTTTGAACCAACTAATTCCCATAGCCAGGTTCAAAGACCCCAAGATTTCTGTCAACTCCCATGGGTCTTTCAATATCTGGGTCCTTTCTGCATCTAGTCCATGTATCGCTGATTTACCTCTGCATCCCCACAGACACAGAACTGCCTACAAAAAATGATGTGCTCCCATCAAGTGTTTTATAATCCAAATGGAATATCTTGCTGAATTTGAAGGGGGTGTTAGTAGGAAAAGGAAATCCCATCATGGAGCCCAGAAGATGTGCTCCTAACTCTCTGCATTTCTCTCCCCCTCTCTCCCTCCCTTCCTCTCCTCTCTCCTCCTCCCCACCCCATGAATCAATAAGGAATGTTGTTACTTGGTCCCACCTCCTAAAGAACAGTTCCAACCACACCAAACTCCGTAAGACTTCAGAGTCCACCTCAAGCACTTATTAAGTTTACCTTCCAAACAATGCAGGTCCTCATCTAAGCATAACTCTGGCCTCTGTGTTAACAGAATAACATTTTTCTAGCTCTTTACAGAGTGAACTAAAATAGGAAGTTATAAAGTCACAGTGACTACCCTTTTATTTCTACCTTCCTCTGGCTCCTCCAGTTCAGTTTCCCAAAGGAACAATAATATTACTTGCTTTGAAGTCTGACATGGCTGCAAATGGTCAGTTTTGTGTTCTCAGTGATGAGACACCATGAAAGAGAAAAAAAAAAAACATAACAAATGAACACTTTTGACTAGTTAGTATGGGCCAGGAACTAATTACAAGTTCTTTATATACTTTATTTTATTTAAACAGACTTTGAGAGATTAAGTAATGTATTCAAGGTCACAGAACTAATGAGTGGTGGAGTCTGGACACCCAGGTTCATCCTACTCTGGAACCTTTACTGCTAGGCACTGCAACACAGTGTCACCCTGGATGATGAACTTTCTTGGCCTTAGGTCATCAAGGGGGCCATTTAGCAAACATTGTCCTCCATTTCCTGCTCTCCTGAAATCAAAGGAGCAGTAGGTATATAAATATAGAAGAAAATACAGATTCTCAAAGTAAAGAGAGAAATACCATAGGAGTTCCTTTCTATAGGGAGAGATTCAAGACCAGTCACAGGGGAGAAGATGAGAGAGGGCAAGTCAGTTTACATTCCTTGTGGTAGTTTAAATGGAGCCAGCTGAGTGGGACAGACTCTTAATAAATTCCCCTCTCAAAAGTGAACCAAGACACCGCGATAGCAACATGTACCTTTTGGACAACAGCTTTTAACGAGAATCTGCCTCCTCCCCCACACACAGGCACACATCCCACGCTCAAATATCATTCGACTAATTTGTTTTGATTTCATTTTCATTAGCTAGGTTCACTGGGGTGGGAACACAGGAAAGGGGGAGAGAGGTGGTCTGCAATTCTTATTGTTGTATGTTAGTCTATGTAGCAAGAATGATTCATTTTCCTAATAGCTACCCATTTCTTTTTGTTACAGAGGTTCACCAGATAGAGATGGAATTGTAAGTATTTAAATGACCATTTTCAGTAGGTTTGCATTTCAATATATATACTATGTTTGAATTTCTTGAAGCCCCATTTCTTTTTTTTTTTCCTGTAGGGAAAAAATAACTTAAATGACTTTTCAGACCTCTCACTGTTGTAATTTTCTGTAGTAATTGCATGGGACATATAAATGCAGTCTTGGTCAAGTTAAACTTATTTATTGCATTCACCTAAAATCCTGCCCCAGAGTAGGCGAGCAAACGTCAACAATATGGTGGGTCAAAAGCCAGACAGTTCCTGCAGGGGCTGCTACCATTAACTGTTATTTCATTTCCAATTTAATGATATAATGGCTCATTATGTGAGAATGTTTTTCTCCAACAGAGGCCACAAAGTCATAATGGAGCTCAGATCCAATAAAATTGAAAGAAGGTTTTCCCCTTTAGTTGAGTTGCAGATACATTTTCTATATTAAATTCCTAAATAGGGAATGGTCTTGAAACCACTTATGCCTGAATTTACAGCCTGAAGGAGGAAAATGTGTCCACTGGGTTTAGGTTTAACAGTAACTCTGACTTCTTGCTGGCCACCAGATTTCTTGCTTTTTTAAAGAAGTCTATGGCACATGGGCTTGGATTTATCTGAGTTGAGCTTATGGGAGTCTGTACCAACTTCTAAAATGACTTCCTTTGAATCTAAATCAGACGCCTATTCAGAAGGTTCAAAAGAACAGCTGTTACTGAAAAAAAAATGGACTCACATTAGGCTCATTGGGCTGGAGTGGGAACTAAAATAAATCTGGTGGTTAAAAATATTTTTTAAAAAATCACCCTTCATAATATTATACTCAAATTGAGGTGTTAATTGCAGCTATAGCAGAAGTTTTTTCTTCCATACTTGACTCAAGGTTCTTAGCTTTGGGGTCCCTTTTGCATTCATGTAGTTCTCGCCATGAAATGTTAAGAAAATAGACATAAATTGACCAGACATTGGGTAACACTATAATCAAGGCTCTATTCAGCAGGGGAAAAAAAAGACCCAGAAGACTCAGCTTCTCCTCACCTCTTGCTTCTGGCTCAGAGCCCTCTCGTTAACTCTGTCTCAGGTACTCTCTGCTTCTGTGTCTTCTCTCTGCTTCTGTCTTGGTCCCCTCCCTGGGTTCTCTTGTCTCCTTCATTCTGACCTCGGCAAGGCTCTGTTAGCTATTCTCTGCTTTCTGTCCCTGCTGCTCTTAGACTAGACTGCTGTTTCCTGCTTCTCTCCCTCTACCACCTCAGTCTTGTCCCTTTTTCTCTAACGCCCTGCTCCTCCTGCCCTCTGCCACCTCCTCACTCCCTACCCCATTGCTACCTCAGTGTTCTCTGCTCTTCTAGGGACCACCAGTTTAAATCTCTGGTAGAACCGCAGCCCTGGCATGTCGGTGCAGCCCTGGCATGCAGCTGGCAATGACGAGCATGTGCTGCATTAAAGAGCCCAGCTGTGATTCTGTGGATTCGTGTACCCTAAGTCAGGGCTTCATAGCTGAGCTCCCTGAGATCTCTCTCTCTGCCACCAATCCAAGTCATATATTTATCTATCGGCAGTGGCACCCTCCTTGTTCCCTAATTGGAAATGCCATAAATATCACTGGTCGTGATTTTAGGAAAGAGGAATTGTTTAATTTTGACTTCTCAGGAAGTAAGGCAGACCTGTTTGAAAAAGGCCACATTCTAAGTAAATGCAGCTTCCTAGGTAATTGGCATTTATTAGCCAGCTGCTAGTTTTACCGTTTGGAAGGACTCCCCAGATATTCCTCACTCACTGTGGTCACCAAATTTTGAGAACTCCTTATCATATCAATGCTGTAGGAAGTCAAGTTTCTGCTTGCATTCAGTCCTTAGCGATCTCAATTTTCTTTCAAACCCAGGCTGATTTCTTTAATCCCTTGTGTCCGTGGACCCAGGTGCACTTTTATCTTTTACCTGGCTGATTTAGCTTCCAAATTATTGTCTCCTGGGTATCTGAAGTTGAACTGCATGGTTTCACTAATGTGGTTCTGCAAACCACAGGTGGTGGTGCACCCCCTTAATGCTTATAAATGGCTATGCGATAAGTTCGATGTACTGATGCCTATTTAATTTCAGTTTCGCAAAGTTAATGAGGCCCATCTCTGGTGACCGCACTTTTGAGGGTTAGTCTACAGAGGCTTCATGGCAAGGCTGCAGGTGTGAAGGTGGGCTTGCCTCGCTCCCCACTGGTGAATGTCCCTCCAGCAGAGCTGTCTGGCATGATGTCTGAGACTTCAGGCAGCTGCGAGTGACAATGCATTCTAACCCAGAGACCAACTCACCTTTGTGCAGGGTGCGCTCAAAACATTTTCCTGAGCAGTTTAGATTTCCATCCACACAGACCGGGGGCACAGGGAATCACAGCCATTGCTGTGAGGAGATCTCTGCTCATCCTGAACGTGTGTGCAGGAAAGGGCCCAGATTTGAAGCTGTCAGCAGTTCATGCTGTACGTATTGACAACCTTCAGGAAAGCTTTGAAAAGGAGGGATATACGGTAGAGCTCGACCTCCTGGACTCCTATTGGAAATACAACCATTTTTATTTAGTCTCTTTGGTGTGTCCCGGTGTCTGTTCTCTACCTGTAAATTAAGTTCTGGCTGAATGAGGCCCAGATCCACGTAATCCCTAGTGCCTGGGATGCGTCTTCCTCCTTCCCCCTTCTTCTCCTGGCCTAGCTACACTGGCCTGCTGAATAGAGCCTCATTATGGGCCCCAAAGTCCACTCCTTGCTTAAGGAACCCTGCCGAGATTGGTAGGCCCTACGATTTGGCCTAGAAATTGTTTCTTCTATGGTATGTTTGCTGACTCCATGTGATTCTTTATATGTGTCTTAAAGAACAAACAGATCCTTTAACAACTTTTTTCTACATGAAAACAATCAATTCCAGCAGCCCAGCCCACATGAACCACCCTACAATAACAAAGCAGAGTGTGCGCGTGAAGGAGGAAAAAAAGTTTCGGTAAGGAAACAGATTTTAGTTTAAAATTTCCAAGGGGTTGTAGAAACAGTGAGTAAAATCCCAATTTGAAATTTGGAAAAAACAGTGGCATTTATTTAACCAATCTAAGAAAAAGTTTCTTAGCTATTTCTAAATTATTCTTGAATATCCAAGGCCAATTTTTAAATCAACCACATAGGCCTGATATACTGATGTCTGAATATACTTTTTAAAGAGTAATTGGGTTTAAAGGACATGTGTTTCCTTTGTCTTAGACAAAGGACAGGGATTCAAACTTGTAAAATAATATGCTGTCTGTAAGAAAGCTTTGGCTATAATATAAACGTCACCATACAACTTGAGTAGTCATTTGTTAGGATAAACACTATCTTAGTAACATCATGAAGTCAGCAGGGCCTTGGCTTGTGGCAATGAATATACTCGGCCAAACGATGGTGAGTCAGGGATGCTGATCCAGGCCCAGACTATACAGCAACTATTACCGTCTTGTCCAGTACAGTAGCTACATATGCTTATTCAAAATTCAGTTCCTCAGTAGCACCTGCCACATTTCAGGTACTCCATAGCTGATTGTGGCTGGTGGCTACCGTATTGGACAGTCCACATATAGAATATTTTCATCTTCACCGATAATTCTATTGAACAGTCCTGTTCTATGGGATTATTTACAAAGTGAGTCAAGTCTTGCCTCGGTGGCAAGAAGATAACTTTTAAGTAGAATACCATGTATCTTTAATACTTCATGTCTAAGGAACACTACATGGCCATGAGCTGACCTTGGAAAAGAGAAGCATTCACAGTAGAAATTGAGAAATTTGATGAATGTATAATTGAACACAACTGTTACTGCATTTATTGATTTAGCCCATCATAGTATCTGAGAGCAGATAATAAGCCTGACCAAAGTAAAATACCTATTAAAGCATGACTAATATTAATATGAGCCTCAATTATCTTTAAGTAACAGTCATATATTCAAGTGAGAAAAGTTGACTTATGCTAATTGTAGAATTTTAAAAAAGAAAGAAGTAAAAGAATACATAACTCCAACTCCAAGAGAAAAATCACTATTTATATGTTAGCCAATATCTGATATTGCTTTTACTATGAGGCCTAGTTTTTAAATGATATCTTCCTACTTATATTCTTTCTTGCTTCTTCAGTGTTTTCCGATCAAAAATCAAAAGAGCCATTACCTTCCCTATTACTACTATGAGCTGTACCTTGCTTTGGTGGTATAACCAGGAGAATTGCTTTTTTCTTGGGGTTTGGCCAAAAACAATTCAGCCAGGCTCCAGCCAAACTTAAACTCGATCATTTCCACTTGTGAAGCCAAATATGTTCATAATAATCCGCTAGCATGAGTGAGGCCAAATTGCCAATTCCTCTGATAAAGCCATGTTTGTGTGTGCTTGTGTGCTGAAGAGCTGCCTCTAAGTGTATTGTTTATGATTTGTTGTTTGTGTTTGGTATTTGTGTTAAAAAGATTCCTAGTTTAAAAGACATTTTCTTTTTATAGATTTTGCTTTCTCTCCTTTTAGTCTTCTATATTGGTTTCCATGGAAACTGGGAATTTTTTCACTCAGCCCAGATCCCGAAAAATCAGGAACTTTTTATCCATAATGTTGAATATATGTTCTCAAGAAAGACACACACACACACACACACACACACACACACACACATATTTATTTATTTAGCTGAACACATAAGCTATCTTGGTTGTAAAAGGCTTTGAGTATGGAGATGAGACTACTATGGAAGCAAGCTAGAAGTTTGAACTCAGTAATTTACCTAACCTTTTTGATTTTTAGATAACAATCTTTTGTATTTAAGAATTGTTTCAGAAGCAAACTTTATATTAATAGTAATACTATAGTGATCACAAAATTCATGAGTTTAATTCTTTGGAACAACATAGTTCATTTTATTACTCATTATTATAAACTAAATCTGTATATTGAATTTATTACGATGTTTGTTAAAAGGAATTTGGAGAATTTTGCAAAGAATTCATATGGAAATAGATTGGTAAAGTATGAATTACAAAAGAGAGTAAATATGACAAAAAGAAAATAGGAACCATATGCATTCTCCATGGGAGAGGTTTTTTTTTTTTATTATTAGATGGCACATTATGTAATGGACCTTGTCCTTAACTCCATAACTCATACAGGTACAAGGATGATGTGGCAGGTTTTAAAAATGCCCTTTGTTCAAAGTAGGGAGAGTATTGCTGAAGCACTA
>NW_024412388.1:55478496-55519994 GCF_014898765.1 Herpailurus yagouaroundi
TAAAAATGCCCTTTGTTCAAAGTAGGGAGAGTATTGCTGAAGCACTAATTCAATGAAGGCAATTCTGTGAAAAGGTTAAAATGGTGTAGTCTGACAAAGTATATAATCTTTGTCAGGAGCAAAACAAAGAAAAAGAGGGTCACGGAGTCAATGTTCCTGGGTACTAGAAGCATGGCAGAGTTCTTGTATTTGTGCATTCTAGTGCAGTGGTGGTGTATAAGAAGAGGAAGAAAGAGGGCATGGACACAATATCTATGCCTTACCCGCTATTCACTCTAGCTGTAAACTAGGCTAGTTCTTAGAATGCCCAGTCCAGCATTCAGTAATCAATGACAATGGTTACTAGGTTACCTCTAATTTGCTTTTCTAGTGATATGCATACATGAAAACTTCCTTCTCCTACCTATTTGCCAAATTAGATGTTAGCTGTTCAATGTTGTAGTTCAAGTGGATTTTATCTGTGATTGTAAAATTAGAAGTCCTGTCCTCAAGCCGCATGCTTCACTATTTGATATGTGCTGTTCTGAGTTCTGCTAGTTCTCGGTGACATACCATTGTTTTATGTGCTAAACACAGGAATGTTGTTGAATGGACCCCCCCTTACCAACCTGATTTGTGTTTTTGTCCTTTGCTCCCAGAAAGTAGGGAATCTTAGAAATTTCTGTTTTTATGATGCCACAGCCTTACTCAAATGCTTGTGGCCATATATCATGATTGTTTAGGTGCTAAAATAGAACTTGAAAAGAATCCAAAGAGTAATGGCTGATATCCAGTCATCTTGCAATGACGTATGCTCATGAAGCCGTAGAACACACGGATGACAGAAATCCACAATCAATCCTTGGATTCTATTTTAATAATTTGATAAGAAAAGCCACTTGGAAAGAATAACAAAACTATTTTTAATACCTAGGAACTGAATTAACTTGGAGTTGATTCCCCTTACATTCTATCAAGGGGGTGGTTAGGGAAAAGTTGAGTCAGTGTTAGAAAAGCTAAAGGAAGATTAGTTAATGACTTGGAGAGATACTCTTTAGGTATGTTGGAACTAATTCTATATGAGAACAACATGGCAGTCAAAATGTTTCCATATATATATATCTGATTATATCCCCTGAAGGTATAGAGGATTAAATTATACTGTAGGTGCTTCTAATTTTTTAGTAACCAATAAAATTTGAACAGCTAGCTGTTACCATTCCTATGCTTAGGTATCTTACATTCTTTTGTGAAATAAGTATGTAAGCTCTTTTATGCAGTCTCATGGCAGCTCAATTTACCATTCAGTTACACCAGTGTGGTTGCTTAATAGGCTGCTCTAATTTGTCTTTCCAGTGCTGGATTTTGATAGCTCTTGCTAAATACAGATAAGAGTTAAGTGTTCTTTGTTCCTTGTCTCTTATTCAAATGTTTCTCTTCTAAATTTATTTTCAAATTTATTGCAGAAGAAAAGTAATGGGGCACCAAATGGATTTTATGCAGAAATTGATTGGGAAAGATACGTGAGTATCAGAACATTGTTTTTCTTTATTAAGTATTTCACAATTTGAAAATGAGTTGAGGCATTCTTATGTTTATAATAAGACATAGAAATAAGTGAAACATTCTCCATCTCATTAGGCAGTGCCTGGCATGCTTACGGTGGTTACAGAGTTTCAGAGCCCTAGGGTCTGTTAGACTGGGTTCATGACCTAGCCCCTCCACAGATTGATCCTCTGTGTGTGGCTTTGGGATGGTTATTTCCTGACCAACAGAAATGAAGTCAGTAGTTACGTTATAACATCGTTGAAAGGATTCAATGAGCTCATTATTTGCAGATTATTTTAGTTCCTGCCTAGCCTATGATATGTGTTTTTAAAAAATGCCTTTTTAAATATTAAGTCCAAATGTTGCAGTCCTGGTTCTATTTCTAAGCAGCTTTGAGAATCAAGTCAATCAGTTAACCTCTGGGGTTTGGTCTCATAGTGTCTTAGTCCATTCAGTCTGCTATAACAAAAATACCATAAACTTAGTGACTTCTAAACAACAAAAATTTATTTCTAACAGTTGTGTAGGCTGAGAAGTTCACGGTCATAGTGCCGGCAGATTCGGTGTCTGGTGTGTCTGGTCGAGGGCCCATTTTCTGGTTTGTACATGGCACCTTCTAGCTGTAACCTCCTGGGATCTCCTTTGTAAGGGCACTAATCCCAATGATGATGGCTCCTCCCTCAGGACCCAATCACCTCTAAAAAGCCCCGCTTCCTAACACCATCATTTTGGGGTTAAGATTTCAACGTATAAATTTGAGGGGAGCACAAACATTCAGACCATAGCACAAAACAATTCACAGAACCTCGTGGTACAGACTTTTCCCAGGTCAAGTGACAATCACTTGTTGCTTTTCAATGAGTGAGGGTGACTCTCAGCTGACACCTAAACTCTCCACCTGATTCCCCTGGAAACTGATTTACATCAACACCCACTTCACCAACCACAACAGGACAGCCACAGTGATTCTTGGATTTCTAATCATATAAAACATGTAAATCATATGCACATCAAAGATCATTTCTATTATACAGTAGGTACCTAAATTCACAGTCCCTACAAAATGCTTTTGCATGTATGTTCTTTAGATGACTGTCTTGACCAAACCTCCCTTGCATAAAAGCTAATTTTAATGTTAAAGCTTTTGCATATTTGTTGATAATAACTTTATTTGTACAGTAAATAATACCACCACTTATTGAATATTCCCTATTTGTCAGTCATAATATTAAATGCCGTGGAATCCTCACAGCCTTAAAAAGCAAATGCTTTTTGCATTATATTATTTGCCTTTTATAGAAAAGAAAACTAAAGCTCAGCAGGTTAAATTATTTTTTCAGGTTTATTACTTTATCTTGAGAGAGAGAGAAAGAGAGAGAGAGAGAGTAGGAGAGGGGCAAAGAGAGAGGGGGAGAGAGAGAATCAAATCAGGGCTCGATCTCAGGAACTGTGAGATCATGACCTGAGCCAAAATCAAGATTCAGATGCCCAACCGACTGAGCCACCCAGCTGCCCCAGCAGGTTACATTCTTGATGTTTCCCACTCCTCCACTCTAAAACGTGTCACTCTGCCAACCTCATCACCTGGTTCTCTCATATCTGTTTCCTGGGATTGGGATCTTTTAGATATTTTTAGCAGTTCAAGTCCCTAAAATCTATGCCAATCCCTCTGTTACCCTAAATCCAAATTGTTCACAAATAATGTTATAAAGGAAGCTACTAAATATTAAGAAAATATGCTTTCTTTTCCCAGACTTAATTCTTCTTTACCAAGAAAGACCTCTATTATATTTTGCAGGATTCTTTAATACACAAAAATGGGATGTTGTAAGCAAACAAGAAGTATGACAGTAAAAATACCAAATTACTCATCAAAGTAATATTACCCCCTCTAAACCCTACACTCTAGCGCTATCCCTGGTCAACATTGTGAATGCTTAAATGGAGCATAATTTCCCTCAAATTTGTTTAGTCCTGAAAACTAATCAGGTCACATAGGAATTGTCGTTGTGATTATACATTAGACATCACTTTCTCGAAGTAATAAGAAAGGTTTTATTCTTAAGAGATTATGTCATCTTGCTTTGGGCAGAGAGAGGGGAGAGTAAGGAAGGCCCCATGGAGGATGTGACCCTTAAGCAAAGCCCTTAAGTATAGTAGGGGTTAACTGACTGAACATTGAAGAGAATTCCAAGCAGAGAGAATGGCACTTATGAAGACCCTGAAATGGGAAAGAGCTTACGTATTCAAACCATAAAAGTTAACAATAGAATGAAGGCCTTGCAGCTGAGGAGGATCCGAGAAGGGAATCTCAGACCTGGAGCCAGGTCAGACAGGGCTGTGAGCTGCACAGTGGCCCTGGGCTTTCATTCCAAGTGCAGTGAGAAGCCAGGGTCAGGTTTTTATCAGGGAAGTGACCTCAATACACTTGAATTAAAAAAAAAAAAAATAACCTCAGGTACTGAAGAAGGGCAAGAGACAAACAATAAATGCTCAATGAATGGTGGCTTTTTGGGGCTCCTGGGTACCTCAGTCGGTTAAGCGGCCGACTTCGGCTCAGGTCATGATCTCGCGGTCCGTGAGTTCGAGCCCCGCGTCGGCCTCTGTGCTGACAGCTCAGAGCCTGGAGTCTGTTTCAGATTCTGTGTCTCCCTCTCTCTGACCCTCCCCCGTTCATGCTCTGTCTCTCTCTGTCTCAAAAATAAATAAATGTTAAAAAAAATTTTTTTTTAAATGGTGGCTTTTTTCCATAGCATTCAGGCTTTCTTTCTCTCTATGGTCATAGCGCTTTTATCATTTCAGTGACTCCAAAATCTCTCTCTCCAACTCTGTCCCTTTCTCACATCCAGGCCTCTAACCACAACTTTAAAAGAGCCACCCTTGAATGGCTTCACCCTCATCACTAGGGCATAAGGGTATAGTCTCACATATCTGGAGTCCAGGCACAGGTCTGCCATTCGCTGGGGTGTGTTTTCCTGCAAAATGGCATCTCATTTCTCTTGGTTTCCTCCTCAGTGAATGGGATAATTCTTTCCACATAGGATTGTTAATGAAGGTTTAATGAAATAAAGTGGGAGTCACAGTACTTCTCATATAATAGGAACCCAAAGATAATAATACTAATTCCAATCATGCAAATTCTCTTTTATCTTTCCTTTCTTTAAAAATGTTAGTTGCCTGCTGTTACAATTAGTTCAGTCAGAAATACCAGCAGTCCCTGAGGATTTGACAGTAGAAATCTTGGAGTCTCCTTGAACCTTCCCTCTCCTTTTTTTTCCTATGCCAGATGTTACAAAGAACTAAGATTAATCACTTCCCACCACCAACAACTTGGTCCATATTCTTAGCACATCTTTCCTGATTGATACAAGTTTTTGAATGAGCTTTCCTTTCTCCAGTCTCTTCTGCCCACAGTCTATTCCTGAAGCATGCTTCCAAAACACCTTAAGATGCTACTTTCTACCCTGAGAAGCTGCAGCAACCATATGAAGTTTGAACTCTTCCTCCAGAACGTTGGCCATCCATGGTCTTATTTCCTATGTTCTCCCACTGTGCAGCTTCCTTTGCAGTCAGTCATCTTTGTTGTTGCCTCTCTCTTTCCCCATCTGAACCATACTATCCATTCCTGCCTCGGTGTCTGTTCCTTACAGCCTCTCCCTTACCACCGCCACCCCCCCCTTCACCCTCTCCATCTCTCCTGAAAGGCAAGACTTCACTAATTTCCTTTTCCTTCAAACCCCTATCAATGATTTTTTTTTTAATTTTTTAAAAATTTTTAAGAGAGAGAGAGAGAGAGAGAGACAGAGCATGAGTGGGGGAGGGGCAGAAAGAGAGGGAGACACAGAATCCAAAGAAGGCTCCAGACTATCAGCACAGAGCGCAATGTGGGGCTTGAACCCACGAACCGTGAGATCATGACCTGAGCTAAAGTCGGACACTCAACCAACTGAGCCTCCCAGGCGCCTCATGTTTTGTATTTTATATCTTTTTAAAATGTTTTGCCTACCAAAATACTTTTCAATTTTCCAGAGGAAAAATAATTTGCATTTTGTATTCCCCTATATTGCTTAGCACAGTCCTTGGCCTATAAGAAATGCATGATAAATGCTCTTTGAATGTTTCCTTTCATTGACAGTTGATTCCTAGTTTATTTTTCTGATAGAAAGACTCTCCAAGTATCCTTGAATAAATATCTAAGCATACGCTGCTTGGCATTCACTTCCAAAGGTTAAAATAAAAGATCTGTCTATATCTTTAAGTAGAAAGCTCTAGAAGGAAAATTAATAATTCCTTGATTTTTGTCAGGATAATAAATGCTTAATGTGCGCTTCTATTTTATAGAACTCCCCTGAGCTGGATGAAGAAGGCTATAGCATCAGACCCGAGGAACCCGGCTATATCCTTTCTTTATTTTATTTTTATTTTAATCTTTATTTTCTCTAAGAAGACTATATAAATTCAGATTTTTGAAAAGGTGCTGAAATGAGAAATAGTTCAAACTTCCTGAGTCCTGTTGTCCCTAATATTAGAAATGAATAAACAGCAGAGAACAGCCTGGTCACTAACAAGCAGGCATTTTGCCTTGATCTATTCATAGAAAAGAGAGAGAGGAGAAAGAGAAAAATGTGCTGAGGAAAGATTGTGTAAATTCTGGGTACCAGGTTGTCTGCTAAAACCTGATATGACCATGTCATTTATCGTGACTAGAAAATAGCTCTTACCTGTGCTCTCCCCACAAACCATCTCTGGGCAGAGCATCCCTAAAGTACTGGAAACTCATCACAAATCATCCCAAGAGTGGCCTTCCTTTCTCCTTAGACAGGAAAGCTCCCGTGGGCCTGTCCGTGTTTGTACTGAGTGGGACATAACAAATGGCCACCTGCAGCAAAAATGTAGCACCTTATACTACTGCTCCTAGAAATTCACCATTCTTAATCATGTTCCAAGGAAAGGTAAATAAATTTGAACCCTTTCCTAATCTGCTCTTTTATTTGTCTGTGTATTTTGGTTTGATTTCCTGCCATCTAAGGATACCTTTGCTGCCTCTGTATGCAGTCACTCTTGTCTTATACTTATCATTGCTTCCCAGTAGAAAAAAGAGTTCTGTATCTTTAACTGTGTTCTACCTACCAAAGGAAAGCACTTTTATTCTTCGAGTGAATCGGAAGAGGAAGAAGAATCACACAAGAAATTTAATATCAAGATTAAGCCATTACAATCTAAAGACATTCTTAAGAGTGCTGTGACCGTGGATGAGCTGAAGGCATCGATAGGCAACATTGCACTTTCCCCATCACCAGTGGTGAGTGGTGTTTATGCCAAGTTTTGATGAGGTTGGACAGAGAGCTGTGTTCCACCCATACGTGCTAAATAGATCAGAAACCCCTTAAACCGGAGGCTGGCATGTGGTCACCCTTTTATGAATTTTATGTAAACCTTAAACAGCTCCTTCTGTTTTAGAAAACTATGCTCATTTTGTAATTGTTTTTGTGCTTTGCAAAATGGCAAAAATACATGGGACCACATTTCTTTTTGGCTTACATTCCTGCAAGCATTTGAAAAAGAAGGAAAAATAACAAAAAGATTATTCAGAGTTACTTCTGAAGCAATTAAGAATAATATGAGGTTTACATATTTACTAACAGTGATTTTTTTTTTAAGTTTATTTACTTAGAGAGCTGGGGAGGGGCAGAAAGAGGAAGAGAGAGAGAATCCCAAGCAGCCTCCACACTGCCAGTTTGGAGCCAGATGCAGGACTCAAACTCACAAACTGTGAGATCATGACCTGAACGGAAATCTAGAGTCAGACGCTTAAACGACTGAGCCACCCAGGTGCCCCTACTAACAGTGATTTTTTTTTAATTTTTTTTTAATGTTTATTTATTTTTGAGACAGAGAGAAACAGAGCATGAACGGGGGAGGGTCAGGGAGAGAGGGAGACACAGAATCCGAAGCAGGCTCTAGGCTCTGAGCAGTCAGCACAGAGCCCGACACGGGGCTCGAACTCACGGACCGTGAGATCATGACCTGAGCCGAAGTCGGACGCTTAACCGACTGAGCCACCCAGGCGCCCCCTAACAGTGATTTTTAAAAACACATCATAGTGTCTTTTTTTTTTATGATATAACACCTAGAAACTCATGGGAAGAAAACTAAGGAAATTATTTTTCTTTAAAAACAACAACAACATTTCCATTGCTCTGCTCCCAAAAGAAACATTAATCTAATGTCACAGATCATAATCTAAAGATATTAAAACCCCTTTTGGGATGAGCACTGGGTGTTGTATGGAATCCAATTTGACAGTAAATTTCATATATTGAAAAAAAATAAAATAAAAAAATAAAGATATTAAAGCCCATAATCTTCCTTATATTTTATTATCAAAATATTTTAAATACTCTCATCTTTCAGGCACCTAAAATATAGGCAGACCTTACTTACATTATTCAAATTGGTATTTTTCTACAATTTGTTCTCCTTTCCCCCAGTTCCCACCTACTAGATTTCTATAGTTGCTGAATTCTGGGTTCCAACATGTACAGTATTTTCTCAGTGGTGTTTGCTAAACACTACAACTGTTTTCTAAAAATAGATGTAAGGAACAGATGAAGGTTCTCAAACTAGCAGCTAATATGTTCTTGGCATCTTCTTCAGAAAGATCTGATCTTCCTACAGCAACCCCCTGACAGAGGTAGATAATAAATTCTGAACCATTTTTGAGGTGCTTTTAAAAACTCACCAAAAATATCTAAAGAAGTTGTAATCATCTATCTTCTGAGAATAAGTATTTGCCTGCCTGGGATGAATAAAATCTATAATGATGCCTTCCTTAGTGCTTAGTGCTTATAATGGCCTTTATCACTGCTGTTAGTGATGAATAAAATGATTGTTAATAATAATCAACCACAGGAAATGATATTTCAGGTGATTTTTAATCATATACGCACTTGCTATTTTAAGATGTCTCCCTGAAAACAGGAGCCATGAAATATATGTGCTTTCTTTCCCTCTGCAATGGAAAGTACAGATTTAAAACCCACAATTAGGGCTGCAATACCAGTGATTTCTAGTAAGAGGGGCATTTTAAATGCATACATTTTGACTTTTCAGTTGACATCTTTCAAATCATTTTTCACTTACTGAACTGTTGTTTTAAATTAACTTAAAATTTACCTAAGCTCCTGAAACCAGTTTATATCCACCTTTCCATAGGGCCTAACACACTTAGTGGGCATTTGGAAGCTACCTAGGGGTAAGTGTAAGAAGACAAGATCATGGGATTAAATGAACAGATTTGTGTGAAAGAAACTTAAAAAAAAAAAAAAAGGAAAAAGAAAGAAAAGAGAACTTACTGAAACTGTTGCAGACATACAGCACATATTTGGCCAAAAGCTAGTTGCATTTAGGAAAGATGAAATCTCCTCTATCAAAAAGAATATGTTTGCCGGGTCATCTAGCAGATATTCCTCCAACTAGCTGTGTTATTGATGGTGCAGCAAGAAGAGTGGTTTATTCTGAGCTCTTCTCAGCACCTATTTTCATGGTAATATCTTGACATGATGTGGTTAAAACTCTGGTTAGGGAAGGTAGTGGGAAGTGTAGATGGGAGCACTCAGAGAAAGTAATTACAAGGTTAGGCTGTTTCTGCATACCAGCAACACCATGAATTAAGGGTCTCTCAGATCCCCCTACCACCACCATCCCCCGGACCCCCAGGTTCCTTCTGATGTGGGAACTTGGCTCTGCCCATTATGAGGATTCCCCAATATTTGTGATTTTTGGTATTTAATATAGGGGAATGAGCTGTTGTTGCTACTTTAGGGAAAGGTAAGGGTGTTTCTGGATATACATAAGTAAAAAGAGAGATTGTAACTGAGAATATATTCTTGGTTTTAGAATCCGTAACCTCTTCTAGATAACCCACGTGTACCCCATTTATTTCATAAATGACATATGCAGTATGTTATCTCCAGTACAAGATCACTAGAAAAAACTTCTGAAATCCAGTTAGTGCCATGATAAAAATGGCAGATCCTTTTGCAACTTTAGATGTTTCCAACCAAGCAATCAGACATTTACATGTCTACACTTAATTCAGGTGCAAAAAGAGAAATAGAGTCTACACTAGTTAATAATATATCGGTATATTTCACATTGGTTATGGTTCTTATGCTACAAAAGCGTCAATCATTACTCTAATAGAAATAGAGGAAATTCTAAATGGCAAGTGATTCCTAACAATGGCTTATGTTGGATTTCTCATTTCTATTTCTTTTAAAGAATTTTAAGATTAAGTTATGTTTCACTTGTTCTGCTCAGCCATCTGTGAATATGTATCAATGAATTTTAACCCATTTGATATCTCTTATCATGAATTGCTTCTCATTGTATTTGAATAGCTCCCTGTACACACTACATGGTCAAATTACTCAATAAATGAATGAATGGATGGATGGATGGATGGATGGTTGAATGAATGAATGCATACATCTATGTATATATATAATATAAACCTATCTGAAAATTACTCATCCCCAAAACAAAGCATCAGCAGCATAGAAAATTGGGGTATTAATTGCTGGCAAAAATCCTACTATACAGACAAATAAACATAATTTCAGTCCAGATCTTCCCTTGGCCCTTGATTTTTATACAGAAGTAAAATATAATGTGGGCCAGGATAAGGCAGAGCACCAAAAAAGGAGGGGGGTGATGTAAGTGTTAACTCACTGGCAAGTATGTTCGTTTCTATTCTTTTCATAGTGTAGTCTCCTGATACTATGCTGATTGGGCAAAGAATGAACAGCACTTAGATTTTAGTTATTGATTTGGTCTCTGTACAAGTTAGAATATTGGTACAGCTGCTTTACCACAGACCAAAATAGTAATGGCTTAAACAAAATAAGTGGTTTACTTTTCTCCCATGTAAAAGTCAAAACTGGTAGGCACCTCAGATGGGTAATTGAGTCCGAGTCCAGAGGTTATTCAAGAACCCAGAAACTATTGTTCACCTTTCTGAGGCTACTGCTGCCTTACCACCCACCATCAATCGTCTCCATGTTCCAACCTTGGGATGAAGGAAAGAGAAAGTAAAAGGCACGTGGTTTCCTTTAAAGATTTCACTCAGAGTCTGCAAACATCATTACCACTAGCCATAATTTAGTCCCATGGCCACATTAGCTAAAAGGGAGTCTGGGAAATGTAGTCTTTGGCAGGGTTCTGTTAGGTAAAGACAAAGGAGTAAATGGACAGTGGTGGGCATTGACAATTTCTGCCATTGTATCTTAAATAATCTCAGATTACTTCTGAGAGTTCATTAGGAAATGGATTTTTTCCCCATTTACCTTCAAATTATTCCCAGATTCTACTGAACCCAGGAAGTTTCCTTGTAAAGATTTCTAATCACTAAATTCTAAATATGAGTGATGCTATGCAACATGCTAGCCAGGAGCAGATAAACAGAAACAAATTTCACTAAAATACCAACTTGTTTGGTTGAAACTGACCCTTTCAATAGTAATAGTGCTCCTTCTGTCTTGCAAAGTACACTGCTTTTTTGAGGCAGGCTGTTTCATTATTGAAAGAAATTAGTAAGCCCGAATGCTCTCTCTGTGTAAGTTTTGTCCTTGATTGTAGCTGTGCTGTTTAGAGGATTAACAAAGGACAAACCATCTCCTTTTCCAACTCCAAGTTTACTGTGCAACTTGTTTATGGAGTGACCTTGGGCTCATCTCCTATGGGGTAAGGTGGATAGAAGGGGAAGTTAAGCTGTATTGCATGCCCAACAGCACCCTGAGCTGACCCTATGGGAACTCTACAGTTAGGCTGTCCCTTCAGAGTTGTCCTGAGTTTGACTGAGGTGAATAATCTTTATACTGCTACATCAGTCAGTTCTCTGATAGGGGCAAGCTAAGAACCTTAGTAAATCATACCTATTATTAATCAGAACAACAAGAGTATTCATGGCGAATACCTGTCAACATCCTCTAAGACCACTTTGAAAAGTCATGATGCTGATGGTGGTGGTGGTGGCAGCTGTGAAAATTTGAGTGCTGTGTGTCAGATGCTTCACACATATTAATTCATTTATCCTCATAGCAACTCTATGAACTAAGTACTATTACTACCCACATTTTACAGATGAGAAAATTGAGGCATGGAAGTATTAATTAAGTTCACCCACGATGTCACAGTTAATAAGCAAAGTTCCTGGGATTTAAACCCAGAAGATCTGATTCTGATTCAGAACTCTTACCCACTATGTTATACTACTTTTGATGAAAGCTATTGGCTCTCTTTCCAGGGGAAAAATTCAAAGTTCATTAGCTCATCAAAAACATTTTGCATACAACTTCTGAGTACCCACAAACCATCACTCTGAAGGCTATCACTTTGATGAGCCCTTCAGGGCTCTTGATTCCAACTCAGAAGCCCACCTCCCAAGCTTTCTTCCCCCTCGATCCACGGACACACCTTCTACAGTACCTCCTGGCCATTCCGTGTGACAAGAGAGCAAGGCTGAGCTGACAATTCAGGCAGCCTTACTGCTGTGTCATGTGTGATTTCTAGTTTATTAAAAGTCTCTCATTTTATATGAAGACTTCAGGCACCTTTGTTTTAAATGTTAAGGAATGACACCTCGTTTTTATATGGCTCACATTTTTCAGTTCTCCTAATCAGTCAGCATTTTTTATGTTGAAGTTTTATTATAATAATAGTTTACAGTTTATATATGCTGTCATAATCAGAAAGATGGAATGAGCAGCCACACTACTAAGCAGGCAGAGAGGTGGTGATCATCACATTTTACAGAAGAAATTAACTCAGAAAGATAGAGACGCTGCTGAAAGTCTGAGGACCAGAACTTGACCTTCAGCGTCTGCCTCCTTTCTGCCAAGTTAAAAACACAGTAGGTTATTTTCATCTACAGAGTAAGAGTCTATAATTTCATTATCTTTAAATCCCTCTAAGGGTGAATACTCTACTGTGTATTCTGACTCAAGAGCTTCTGTGGAAAGCGTTCTGTTTTAGGGGCAGTTTGGGGTTATGGCAAGGAGACCAAGAAAGAGAACATTTCCTTAAAGCACATTGGTTGAGTAGGAAGAACACAGGCTTTTGAGTCTATATCTTGTTATCTGTGTCCATGGGCAAATTGCTTAACATGGAGCTTCAGATCCCAAATCTGTAAGATGGGAACAAGAATATTCATCCTCTTGCAGGACTAATGTGAAGAGAACAAGAGATTATGCCCAGTTAGGTGCCTGTCTCCCAGGAGGGGGTCTATAAGTATCAGTTCCCCTTTCATCTCCACTTTTCTTTAAGACATTTGCAAGAGTGAGAAAGAATATAAAAATAGAGAGGGAGGACTTGAGCAAAGTCAAGGAGAAGAGGGCTGATATCCAAATATCAAACCAATTGTTAACCCAGCACAGGCATGCAAAATGATGTAGGAGCAGGTGTTGACCTCACCTGGCATATATGTTGGTGCCTTCTCCCCTTCCCCTATAAGATTCAGTGCTATAAGGAATTAAAGAATATGGCATGGCATTCAGAAGGAGTTATTAGTTTAAGCTTATTCCTGGTGCTTTGCAATCCATAACAGAGTTATTTATTCAAAAAATATGGGGAGAGGGCGATAGCTTTGAACTGGAGAAAGTCTGGTGCTGTTTGCCTATTCCAGGTGGCCCACCCACCCTGCCACCCCCAAATTAGCCTGCCAGTGAGTGAAATCCATGAATTTGCCGCTGCTTGGTAACACCACCCCCTTTCCTGTCCTCACTTTGGCAGAAGGTTCAGCACCCCATCGAGTTCAGTAAAAACAAAGAGTCATCAGTGGGGGAGGAGAGCTCCAGTCTCCTACACACTGCCATTCGCTCCCAGTAAGATTGCTGCAGGGTGCAAGGGGAGGCTAAGGAGTGCATTCTGATGCTAAGTGCTCAGCACAGACCTCAAGTGCAGCTGGTAGAAAGGAAGAGGGTGAGCTTGAGTTCTACTCTTTAAGGAGAGCTTCACAGGGCACACATGATCAGTTGGATCTAGACCAGATATATAAGCTACCACACCCCACTGCAAATACTGAGCAAACACTGTGACCAGATCCCATATCCCTGATGCATTCTGAGAAGCCCCCTCCAGACAGAGCTGCAGGCACCCTGACCAAAAATCATCCAGTTGACACATAGGATGTCACTCTTTTTTTTTTTTTCTGGCCTTACAGAGAAGGATAGATGATGAAATGGGTAGGACCTTCCTTTTTCAAAACATACTGTTCTCTTTCCTACACTCTAATAAGCCATGGACTGCAGAAGAATTAGTTTCATACCTGAGATTTATTGTTCTTTATTACTAATTTTTTTTTAGGAAAAAAAATATCATTTTTCCATACTTTTCATGCCCATCCTGTGCTGGTAAGAAGAAATCTGTGTGTTGGATATTTTTATCTTCTAGAAAATGGGCAGAATATGAATTCAATCTGGATTGCCTTCATCATTATTTTGCCAATTAATGTTGGTTGGGCCCTCTGACCACATGGTCTTTTGCTCCATGTTGTGAGGGTAAGAATTAGAATTTCCTTGCATAACTCCAGATTCTTCCATCTTGTTCTATCTCAGACAACTAGATCTGATTGGGGAGGGAGGTTTCAGAAACATGATCACCAGGATTAGAGGCCTAACATCCTCAATTTCTGTTACCAGCTTAAAATCTAAGTGAGACAATATAGCCACAATTTTGACACATAAAAATATTAATATGTCCTCAACCAGAGGCAGGAAATTCCTGAATTGCATGCTTTTAATTACAGTGCTAATTATCATCAAAAAGGCTAATTTTTATATCATTATGTTCTTCTGCCTTGGTGGTGTTGGTCCTTCTGGTATACAGTTTGAATGTAAAACTATTTTTATTACCTGATGGACCTAGAAGGAGTAGATCGGGCTCTGTAATGAAGCAGTCGATTTGGAAAATGAGTTTGTAACAGTATATTTTATGATTGATTCAGTAAGAACCCAGACCCTCAGGTTTTTAGCTCATGGGTGGAGCCTTCCCTCAAGACCTACAACATTTTCCCTCAAGACCTACAACATTGAGTGACACGTAGGAGGTACTTAGAAAATACTTGGGTGGATGGATGGATGTTCTTCACTGTGGGAAATGAAATGGAGCTTGGTATTTTGCTATGACAAAATGCAATGTACATCCCTCACATTTTAGAAGGAGAGCAGATTTATGGCTCTCCATTTCTTTGATCTTTCCCCTTGCAGTTCACCCATTTTCCTGCAATATTGGATGGATGAATAATACGAACAATAACTCTCTTTCTTCTCTTACAGTGTGCAAGTTCTTTTTTTAAAGTTTAACTTAACATGTTCTTCTTTTCTGAGTGCCAGTATTTTGTCATAATTCTCTTCCCCTGAACCCGCATATCCAGTGAGATGTCTGTCTCTTACCTATTTTTTTAATGTTTATTTATTTTTGAGAGAGGGACAGAGTGTGAGGGGGGAGGGGCAGGGAAAGAGAGGGAGACACAGATTCTGAGACTTGGAGCCGTCAGCACAGAGCCTGACACAGGGCTCGAACTCATGAACTGTGAAATCAGGACCTGAGCCGAAGTTGGACCCTTAACCAACTGAGCCACCCAGGCGCCCCTGTTCTCCAAACTAAAGCCTCAGGTTTCAGTCACCTAGTGGTACATACCGTCTTATCTTTTTTATACTATTATATTTATTTTTGTACTAAGAAGTTTCTGTAAGTGTACGAATCACAGTATAAAAATAAGTATAACAATATAAGAAAAAAGTCCCTTGAAGGAGAATTTTTTTTTTAGTGCCTGAAATAATCTACAGCAATAGATGTACTTTTTAATTGTTTTAGGAAAAAAAAAAAACTCTTAGAGTGTGAATCACTCAAATTCATTATGTCAGAAAATGTTTCTTCGGTGACTGGGGGAAATTTCATAATGAACAGAATATAGTATAGGTGAGATTTCTTTCTGTCTAACACACAGCCCCTCACTGCCCATGGAAGGTAGGAACCATCACTGGAATCGGCTACCAGCACAGCAGTGGTACAGGGCCAGTGAGCCCATCTGAACTCTTATCCTGAAGCATCCAACAGACACGGAAGGCAAGATGCACTGGCCTCACTCTGTTTTGCCCAGTACAAACTCCTTTCCACTTCCTAACCTATTTGAAACCCATCTCTGTTTTATTTTTTTTAACTTGATACTTAGGGAATCAAAATCAGCTTCCAAAGAGTAATGAAAATGACAGCATATGTCACATCCAGGCATTTTCTGAGATTGCTTCATCTGTCTCAGCTATGGCTCTTCTCGGCAACCAACAGTTACTAAACCCCCACACCAGAGAATTCCTGCTAAGTAACGGCCATACGCTGCATTGGAACAGAACAAATCCAAAATCTCTGCAGTGGCCTTCAAGACCATCATGGTGGGGACACCCCCAACCTGCAGGGTACCACCTGCCACTCTTCCTTTTCATTCCACTCTAACCTGGCTCCCTGGCTGAGCCTCCTTCCTCCAAATGGCCACAGTGTGGCGTCCCTCTCAGGCTCAGGAGTTTGTTAGAGTCACATTCTCAATGGCCTACCCTGACTACCTTATTGAAAAATTATAAAACTCTCTACCCTGGCATTCCCAAAACTCTTTATTTGCTCTACTTTTAAAAATTGCACTTAGCATCTCCTGAAGTCCAAGGTAGTTTGCTTCTTTATTATGTTTATTATTTATTGCCTATCTCCTTCCTCTGGCCCCCAGAATAAGCTTATTGGAGCATTTTGTCTATTGTTCCTATTGTTTTGTTCAGCAATATACCTAGAGTAGTGTCTTGTCTTTATTAGGTACCCAATAAATATCTAAATGAATTATCTTTTTTCAATTTCTGTCATACATAACTGATAAGAACTGGTTATATTTATAATCAAATCTCATTTGTTAAATATAAAGATCCAAACTACAGCCATCTTATTTTTTCTTTTTTTTTTTTTTCAACGTTTTTTATTTATTTTTGGGACAGAGAGAAACAGAGCATGAACGGGGGGAGGGGCAGAGAGAGAGGGAGACACAGCATCGGAAACAGGCTCCAGGCTCCGAGCCATCAGCCCAGAGCCTGACGCGGGGCTCGAACTCACGGACCGCGAGATCGTGACCTGGCTGAAGTCGGACGCTTAACCGACTGCGCCACCCAGGCGCCCCCAGCCATCTTATTTTTAAGGTTAAACGGCTACAGACTGAAGAAGCTTATAGGTCAAACTTGGTTTTTTCGTGTCTTGGTTCCACTCTTATGAAACTTGGTGCCCCAAATTCCCATGGCAGCTGGTTCCTTGTTAAGAGTGCAAGGATGTATTTAGAGCACAAAACCTCTGTGTGAGGATCACTAAACTCTGCTGTGTACTTTCTTCATTCACCTCTGTTCGCTTCAGCTCTGGGTCTTAAACTAAGTTCAGTTGTAAATGTTGTTGCTTTTGAGCCCCTTGCACAGCATGTAGGCCTCAACAAGACCTAACTTGAATGACTCCTTGCACTAGAAAGTGGTTTAGGGTAAGGGTGAGCTGCCTTTCAACAAGGCTTGCAAATCAGAGAATTATGCTTTCTCAAGCCACAGCACAGGACAATCCCTGCATGAGAGATGATTCATTGATTGTATTTTAGGTATATGTTTTGTCCAGTCCAAAAAGTCACTCATTCAGTTTCTCTGTACAAGTGCACCCAGGGGTATACATCTCTTTTCCAGTTATCTTAGTAGCTTTTCTACAATGAAAAATCAACTCTGATGCTGTGAGTTCATTAATATCTTTGTTTTCCCCAAAGGAGAATTGTCTTATAGGGTTTTTTTCCCTTTGTTCATTCGTGTGACATTCTGAAGAAGTCCTTAAGCCAGAGCTCATAGCCTAGGTGTTGGAACTGCTAACAATTAAAACAAACAACATATTGAATAAAAATGGTTTAATCATCATGAAGTCTGGATTGGGAAGGTGTGCGGTGGTGGGGCGGGGGTGGGGGGGCAGTCCTTATCATTTGTGATTCTAATTCAATACATTTAATTCTAGGAAAAGGCTGAGAAATTTACCTTACAATCAGTTTAATTCCAAGATCTGAAACCATACCTAGAAACACAAGTTCACGTTCTAAAAAGCTCATTCCCTGAGACCTGCTCTGATAGATAGCCCTGGTATATTCTTTAACTGTTTTCTTTGGAAAGACCCAAGATTATTTTCCAGGATGTTCGATCTGTGAGCCTTTACCTGTATTGTTTCTAGATCCCAATGCTGATAAGGCCCTGAGAATGGGTTAATCAGTTTAGGGGACTTGGTCTGTGCCATAGACCCACCTCGACCAGGGTCTGGGGAGGTAGGTAAGCTGAGAACCAGACCCAGCTCTGCTCCTTAATAACTGTGTGGCCTTGGAATTTATCTAAGCCTCCTTGTCTTCACTGCTAAATTAGAAATAACAAGGACACCAAGGTAAAGGTAAAGGTGCTCAGTAAACATTAGCTCAATATCATCCACATCTTTTAATTCTCATAACATTCCTACAACTATTCCACAACAAATTCCTACAATTCCGTAACAAATCTACATCCCTGCCTTACGGAATTGAGATGCAGTACAGCCTGCTCAAAAGCATCCAGAGAATAAGGGGTTAAGCTGATTTAAATATACAAAAGCTCCTGCTCCTCCTTCCATGACAACTCCTTTAAAACTATTTGATTTTAACCCAAGAATTTCTTTTTATCTGTAGGTTGAGAACATGGACCTTAATAACTTTCATTTCTTTGTGCTACTTACCAAGGGTCTGGGACCAAAAGCACCAAGAATGTCAGCACCTATCTTGACCCTCAGTTGTTCTGCAGCATTAGTTTTTGGCCATGAGAGAACATTCTCCACCCCTGCCCCAAGATCTGATCACACAGCTCTATACTAATGTTTGTACAAAGCTGTGCTACTTCCTGGGAGCCTTTGTAATATGTATTCAACCCTGGGGTCACTAATAGCAGAGAGACCAAGAGTTAAGTAGGAGTTAAGTGAAACATTTATAGGAGCTGGTGAAGGAACCATTACAAAGAGGGTCACATCCCTTGGGGCATATACAATTCAGCTTTATTTCAGAGACCAGTTCATCTTTCCGTATTTTAAAAGATACTATGCATTTTATAGTGTTTTAATGGCCCCTAGAAAGGGAATTCCTAAACATGTGTGAATGCTTCCTGTGTGCCTAGCACTATGTTTGGGACCAGAGAGAGTCCACTCATGACCATTACTGTGAGTTAATAATCGAGTGGAGACACCTAAATAAAACAGGACAAAATAAGAACTGCAAAAAATATGCTAGCAATGCGTACCTTGGTTTTTCTGAGGCTAATAAATGCCAGGCAAGCAGAAAAACCTTCAACATGAGTTTGTTCTTTTGAACAAAAGGAATGTGTTGTGATCAAACCAGAGAAGGGAACAACTGATTTTGACAGGGAACATTGGAGAAGGCCTCAATGGAAGAAAAGGTCCTGACCTTAAAGAATAAGTAAAATTGTAATTGAGGGAGAAGGAGAAGGCCTCGAAGTCTACAGAGGCAGCCTGAGCAGAAGGCAGGGAAGTGTGTGAGTGGAGCAAACATTCAGATGACCAGGAGCCTCCAAGGTTAAGTGTGAGCTTCATGCAGAACAGCGGTGGAAGGTGAAGACGTGAGGGTAAATTGGAGCCCATCGTGAAGGCCTAACTGACATAGAATGGAGCATGCGTTCTAATTTTTGTATGATTGGGAGGTTTTTGAAGGGCAGAGTAATATATTCACTTCACTATTTTGAAAAATAATTCTGGAGGTAGAGCAGAGAATGAATTTAGGAGATAAAACTGGCAATAGGACCATCAGCCAGGAAGTGCGTATACAAGGCCAGTGGAGCTCTACCATCAGCCAGACATGAGGCCCTCACCAAGACAGTTGCCCAGGAAATAAAAGAGCATTCTGAGGGGCCAGCAACCACTCACCAGGAAAGTAATTTGCTAATGTCCGTGGGGAGTGGGGAGACATAAAATATGGGATGAAAGAATTGGTGATTCTAGCCAGGGTATCTTGAGAGAAGATGATGGGTACCGGGTTCCCTGACAAAACTGGAGTTTCTGGATAATCTCATGTATTAGTTTTATGACCATGCTCAGCTGCATTGCAATTATGTCATCTTCCAAATCACAAAGCATAATTTTCTATCTTCAAGGCACACATTTGATAAAAGCTATTTGATAAAAGCATTCAAAAGAGAGGTTACAATGTGCTCAAATGAAGGCCACACCAATGCCCTCTACAGCTGGAACTTACAGGGAAGGCAAAACTTTATCTCTACCCACATAGGCTTTCAGCTGGGACTCTAACAAAAAGACAGGTTAATAAGAGAAAAACAAAGTCTATTAACAAGTGTATACATGGGAGACTTCCTGTATACATGGGAGACACCCAGGAAAAATAAGTAAGTCAAAGAGGTGGCTTTAGAATTCTGAATTAGGGGAGGGGATGTAGGCCTCTGAAGGGAGAGTGTCTGATCTTTAGGAAAGGTAAAAGAGCTCTTACAAGAATAGACGGAAAGAATAGTTTGTGACAAAGTTGTCAGGGCGTGGGATCCACCTCTGGTTTCCTCTCCATGGTATGAGTCAATCCTTCCTGATTGATAACACCCCTGGGAAGGGGATTGATGACAATTCTTTTGGAGGCTTTATCTTTAGACAGATGAGGGTTGTTCAGAGAAAGCATCTCCCTGCATTTACCGTTTTCAAATGCTTGCAGTTCACAGTGATCAATATACCAAAGTAGCATATTTTGGGGTGCCACATTCTGCCGTTCTTCAAGCCAGAGCCAGTGGCATAGGAATGACTGTGTCACACACCCAGGGGAAACCATTAGAAGAGCAATTCCTTGAGAGCTGCTTTAAGTGAGGTTGTTCTGAGGCTTGACCTGCTTCTTCTTGAAAATACTTTTCACTTCTCTCATTTTTCTCTTCTTTTTCCTCCTCATGCTACGCTTCTTAGAGGAAAAGTCCGGTAAGGAATAAGTCCTTTCCACATTTTGGCCAAACGTTATTTATTCTGTTCACTTTCATCATCTGCATATCCAATGATTGACTGTGTTTAACACCTAAACAAGATTTTGAATTTTAAAAACAAACCTTTGTGAGCGAGGACAAGGCTTAATTATGCCCCGTGCAGAATAAAGGAAGTTGGTTGCTAAGTGATTTTACAAGCCTGTTATTAAGGGCCACAGGGTAATTTTGTAAAGATCTATGTCTGCCTCAAAAACAGGCATGTGATCAAATATTTTAGGTATTAAGTGTTATTTATTGCAGCTTCTGCTTGGATTAGTCAGGCTACACATACATACCATAAGCTAGGCAAACACTTTGTTAAGTTAATTTCTTGTTTAATGCACAACATGATAGCATCTGTGAATGAAGGCTTCTGAAGCTGGCCTAGGAAAGGGTCTTTTTTATTTTATTTTTCATCTCATCAGAAAAATGTCCCCTTCTGGAGTTGTCAGAAACGAAAAAAGAGGATCTTTATAAAGTGCAAAACAACTCTTCCACAGTCCGTTTTAGTATCAGTGGGTGATTTTTAGTGGCAGCAAAAATCTGCTATGATGTACCTACATCATTGTTTATTTTAGGACAACAATGAAACAGAGCCACTAAAGAAAAAAAAAATTCACCGTTCTCTTCTCTGTTGCCTGGTGTATTGGGAACACGTTCTCAGGATGCTGATACATGGCTGACTAGAAAATATGGAAATGCTGTTTCCATGTTAATGAGCACCGAGAAGGGGCTGGTGGTTGGTTGTACTTACCTCACCTAAGTGGACACTGCAATAAGTGCTGTAACATGTCATCCTGTCCTTTGCCCCCATCCTGGCAGTCTCCGTACCACCTGCAGGGTACCACACTTGTGGGAAGTCTGGGTGATAGGAGGGAGGAGAAGTGGAAGATACAGAAGAACAAAAAAGGAGATCAAAATATTACAATTTATCAAAATACGAACCCAATGTCTTCTCGTTTCTAAAAATAAAATAAGCATTTGTTATTATCACTATGGCTCATACTAAGATGAATGGCCCACCTCTGAGTAATTGAGAGTCAAGTATGTATCACATCCTTTGTGGCATACAATTGTGTTGGTATGCTTTAGTAGCCTTTCTTTACATTTTGCTGGTTGTGCTTATTCTTGACCTTGAGTCTTTCTCTGAATTGTCCAAATTTGGCCACTTCAAATGTTACTGAATCATGTGGCCTGAAGTTGACCTGGGGTGCCTTAAAAATGCCCTGTTCCTCATTGGGTTCCATCCTATTGTCCTCATAGCCATTAACCCTCATAGCCAAGTAACTCTTTTCATTGTGAGCTGTTTGTTTCTAAGGGTGAATCCCCCTCCCATTTCCTTGCCTCATTTTCCTTTGGAAATGCCCATCTTATGGATTGCTCAATCTGGTCCAGTCTTAATGACATCCAGCAGGCTGTTTGTTTCTCTTCCCAAATGGAGATTCAGAAGATCATCTCAACCAAGTCCTATTGGATATGATAGGTATTCAGTGGAACAAATTTAAATATACACAAACACCTACAAGGGGTGGGGGTGGGGGAGAAGTGTTTGCCCGAATAGCTGGCCTTCACCATAAGCATTTAAAAGCAAGTAAGAATATTGGCTGGAATCAAAATAATAAGCATAATGATCACATATTCTAATTCTTTCCTAGAAAATGCTCTAACATGAATCACTGAATTTGCTGTGACTAGCCTGTATAAAAATATTTGTTTGGTGCTTTGTAGCTTTTCACGCATTTTCCTCTGGTTCCACAGAGCACTGAATTTAGCAAATGAGGACGTTGTAAAGCTTCAAAAACTGAGGCTGATTTAGTGATTTTGATGAGCAAGACATATTGTGTTTGGTTACTTCTTTTTATAAATATCTTAAAACACTCGCATTGGCTACGACTAAGGTATCCTAGTAGGCTGAATTTAAATTAATCCTTTTGTGCAAAAAATAACAAAGCAAAGCTAGTGTGGAATAAGGACACTGTGGAAACTGTGAGGACACAGGCTGAAACATTATTTTAGGAATGCATATTCATGTTGCAAACTATATGCATTTTAGAAATACAACATGTTCTAACCAAAGTCTTCATTCTAGTGACCAAATCACAAATTATTAGTGTATGCCCACTTCGAAAATAGCCTCAAGTACAAAGTCAGAACTATCTCTTTTCAGAAAAGTAGAGGGAATAATAAAATGTTTCCAAAACCTTCTCCAGAATGTGTCAGAAGATCAAGAGAAATCTAGGAATTGAGTAATTAATATTTAAATAGGAACAAAGGAAAACTGTTCAGAAAATGAATAGACCAATTGCAAAGTCCCTGTTTGAGTTATCAGGTGAAGTAATAAGAACAGTAGATAAAATCTACTGAGAGCTTATTATTTGAGACCCCGAAGCCTGCAATCAGTGACAAATTGGCCACCTGCAGGTTCTGAACAACGGAATAAGTGTTTTGTTTGCTTGTGTAGTTAAAAACAACTTTAGCTCACATTTAAAAGCCAGGATGTTTGAAATTAAAAAAAAAAAAAAAAAAAACATCCGGATGTGCCGCTTCTCTGAAGATCTGGCAGCAGTAGGCCCACATTTTGCAGGGCAGGCGTGGGTGCACCCGATTGGTGGCGAGTTCACCAAAGCTTTGTGAAAGACACGTGCCCTTACAGACAGCACCCCGCTCCTTGCCCTGCACCCATCTGAGTTTGCTGCTCAACGCATAGTGTTCAGCTTATAGAATCTATCGAGACCAGACACGAATGAGTTTCCTTCCACCTTTGAAGCTAATTCCATACATTGGTAGAGCAAAGGTAGAAGGCTAAAGGCTTCAACGTTCTTGGGAAATGAGGAAGAGTAAAATAAAACTTTTAACAGAGGCCCTTCTCTCCTGGCTCATACATGTTTTGCTGTCAGAATTGTTGTTGTTCAGCAGAACCAGTATACAGCTGCGTTATGCACCTTAATGGTGACAATTAACATATATGAAGCCCTTCAATCTGACGTGTAGAATATTTTTCTTTTGAAGGTTTCAAATAGCTCTTAAGTATGGACTGTGAGGCTTTCTGGGTCTGACCTCTCCACAGCTTCTAGCTGGGTCTTCTCGATTCTGGATGATAAGCTTGTGACTGCATGAACTTGAACAGCTTTTCCCAGATGAAGGCATTTTGCAAGCAGACTTTCTTAAATGCTATCTTATGATGTTGTCTTTCGCTAGAAAAAAAAAATACGAGCAGGAACTGTTGATTAAAAATACAGGTTTTTCACTCATTGGAAATTAAGATATGACTTAATTTGGGGAGATTAATGTAATTGAAATTATTTTGAAAAGTGTTCTCTATAATCTTAAATGAATAAAGTTTCTTTGTATGTAAGGCTCTGCCTCTGTATGGGTACAATCTGCATTTTATTTTTACATTTCTTTTCATAATTTCGTCTTAGGGAAATTTGTGTCACTTTTAATCTCCTCTTGCTGTAGTTTATGCTACCTTTAAAAGTGAATTGTTTGCCATGAAATTGAAGCTAAAATCATATATTCCCACATTTTTTCTTAGAGAAGAATTTTAGTCTGGTCATTAAAGGAATTATAAAATCTAAATTTTCATTAGTGAATTCCTCTCAAAACACAGTATGAATTAGTCAATAAAAGAATTTAAGCCTAGAAATACATATTCATAAGGGGACTTTTTGATTTTATGTAAATTATGTACACGCATATAGACAAATTTATCAGAAAGGTGAGAAAAATATGGAGCAGAACCTGGAACGTAAGGCATATGAGAAAGTCTCAAATATTATAAGTAAAAATGACTAGAGTAACCATGAGTAACCATGTTCAAAGTGATGAGTTTTGTCACAAAACATTCAAGACAGGAAGTAAGCATTCATGGTCCTCTGCTTTAGGAGCCCTCCGACGACGTAAAGTAAGAATGAGACCAGAGACCTAAACTCTGTCTCCGGCTCTACCCATTTACTAGCTGTGTGTCTCAGAGCCTCACTTTCCCCTCTTTTTTAAAAAGGCAGTTGGACCAGATATCCATGGAGGCCTCCCAGGTATAAAACGCTAGAGGCTTGTTTCCTGTCCACCCTCCAGAGAGTAGAACCATCCTCTTCATCTGAGCAACCTTCTGGATACTTACGTATTTGCACTTCCGGCCTGGATTTGGGGATTTGGGCAATACTAGAGGTCACAGGTAACCTCTAGTAACTTCATGGGGTAGCCCATATTTTGAAACCAAAACTCTGAGAAAAACTTCTTTCCCTACTCACACCACAGTCACTATTGTTACTGTGGAAAAACCCTAAAGAGGGAGAGTAATCAGAGTTTGTTGGGGTAAATTGATAGCAGCCCTAAACCAGGTTTGAGAAGTGAAGGAGAGAAGACGTATGTCTGCTGGTTGTGTTCTTACAGACAACATCTGGTCCACCATTGTTCTACTGATGCTGGACAGTTTTCCTTACTGCCATCTGTGCTTGTCAGGGGCTCCTCATCTTTTCTGTCACATTCCTACCCTTTGGTAGAGACTGCCCAAATCACCAGGCCAAGAACGGACACTTCAAAAAAAAAAAAGTCCTCACCAACACTCATTCCATAGGATATCAAAGAGAAGAGCCAGGCAAACAAGAAGTCTTTCTAATCCTACTGTCTGATGTGGGGAGGCTCCAATTTAGTGCAAATCACATGGGAAATACATTACATCTATGGTGTTTGCTAACACCCTGTTGTGTGGGAAACACTTTTCTCTATAGTACCTAGTCTCTAAAACCTCCTCCCCAAATAATCTGGAGAGAAACTCCTTATGACAAAACATTAAAAGCTGTCAGTGAAATTGTCTTGTATGTTTCTGTCTTTTTTCTTTTGTACACTTCACTGAAATAGTACACCCCATTAACAAAGCTATGATATATCACAGATAGCTTCTCTGTAAGGTTCTCCAAAACCTCTTCATGGTTTAAATAAGCCACAGGCATGATGACTGCCTGTCTTTCTTTGGCCTGATTACTCGGAGTGTATGTTTGGTTGGCTGTTTATGAAATCTTCTGTTACCCAAGCCTGTTGACTGATCCATCATTCTCTGACTAGGTATCTGTTCTCTCTTCCTTTTTGCTGATCACAGAGGCGCAGCCCGGTAAGAACTCTCAACATTTTTACCTTAAACATGTATAGAGAAAATTGTTGCCAAGGCGAGGTGGCCAGGTTTGGCTTCCCATTAAATTTATGATGACCCAAAACGAATGAAGCAGATGAATCATATTTATTGGTTGGAAGCCACTGATCATATAAGTGTCAAGATATTTTAAGATTATCAGAGCACTTTTCCATAACAAACTAAATTAATACATAAGTATCCCAACCCTAGTGCTAAATTTGAAAAATGTGTGTGTACGTGCGTGTGTGTGTGTGTGTGTGTGCAGGCGTGGGTATGGATGTGTGTGTATGCAAGGCCTGAAGACTGGCCAAAAAGCACCATAGAAGTTTACAGCAAAGTGATAATAAAGAATAAGAAAGCTATGAAGAAAGTAAGGAAACAATTTTTAAGCCACATTGTTTTTAACCCTGAATTTGAAGTAAGTCCTGGTCTATAATCTATGTTGGTCAGTATACACTGATACCTAATAATATATAATCATAATTTCCATCATGGGAGGAAGAGACATGTTTTCAGGTCAATACTCCTAGGTTATTCACATAAGTCTGTATTTCATCACTGAAGACAAATCAGTATTAGTTTGCGTTGTTCAAAGTGAAAAATCAGGCATTTTTCTCAGATTGAAATATACGATGAATTTAAAGTAACAAAAAGTAGGGTCCTTGTTTTGTTTGAAATGACCCCCATCTGCCTTGAGAGAGGAAATGGAACTGAAAACAGTGCCCTCTGAAATCCCCTCTGTGAGCACATGCCAATTTGATCAATTGGTTATTATTTGGGGCCAATCCTCTGGCCCAGCTGACAAGCTGGTGGTTCTCTGTTTAAATCACATAGCCGATGATCAAAGATAACACCTCCAGGGACTGCTATTCAGGTGTGGCTGATTCCTACCCAGCAGTTAGGTGACATCTGAGATTATGACAAGTTACTCTTTTTTTTTTTTTTAGGAAAAAGAGGGAATTAACTAATTAAAAATGAAGGCGATTTATTCACAGCCTACATGTAAGGACAATCATTAAAAAGAGGAAAATGTGGTCACTTGGGAAGGAGAAGAGTTTTTAACTCAATGGGCTTTCTCCTGAATGTGGTTTGTGTGATCGACATAGCCTTAACCTTGCTCTAGATTGCCATGCTGCAACTTCAAGACCATCAAAGAGCTGTATGCGGGATCCAGCTGACAATGGGACTTTCTTTTCTGTTGCTGCTGATCATTCGAATATCTGTTCCTTTCTAAATTGATATTATTCTTCCTAATCTCTATACAACAGAGTCTTCTTGCCCATCTCTGCCGTATCTTGCTTGCACTTAACTGGTGATGGTTCACTTATGAGGAGTATTTAATAAAAATGTTAAAGGGGCTTCTTGTTTACTGCCTCTCAACAATGAACGTCTAGTAACGAATTGATACACCGAGAACCAACGAATACAAAAGAAGCTTTGTACCTTGTTTGGTTTCATGAGTATTACATTTTTAATGGAAGAGGTAGGATAGAGAGACCAAAAGGTCCTCGATACAGCCTCAGGAGTCCCCTGTCTCTTGGGTTTCAGGTCTCACAATTCTAGGAGAATTCTGTTCCTCCAATGCCAACCTCGTGATCGACTACTAGGAAGTAGAGCCTGGGTATCTTTACTTCAGACCCATAAAAACCTGACTCTCTGAGGCTCCAAAACCTAGAACAACATTTTAATTCCATTTAAACAATTTGTTCTCTTATTGTTTTTGTCTACAGAGTCTTATTTTCCGAAAACCAATTTGTATCCAAACTCCCATAATGACTGTAGCTGATTTAAATGACCGTATTTAATTTAAATGTTTATTAATTAAAAAAAAACATTAACTTAATCAGACATATTAACTTAAAATGCTCATTTACTAAAGTAAATAAAGTTAATCTCTATTTCAAAAATCTTTACTAACAATGGAATAATTCTCTATAATGGCACATACACACAGATTGTATTATTAGGCAAGATAAGCCAGGAAATGCAGAGTGAAAGATTAAGCCATTCGTTAGAAAACATCTAGTAAAATCTTGCTCAGATTGAAACTGCTCCTGTATCATAAATGAGTTCAAAATGAGACAGAAAATTCTGAGAAATCCTTAGGAAAGAAGGTAAGAAGTTTCTTCTGGATCTGTTATAAAGGCCCTACATCTGATCCTGAGTTGTTCATGTTACCATTTGAGAGAAGAGAACGTATCTGTGACCAGCCACCAAACACATGGTCATACCCTTTGGAATACTTTCCTATACTTGCACTTTCCCAGCCCCACTCTGTCCCCCTCATTCTCCTAAGGCAGGCCCTTCCAAGCCCATGATACCACCCTTCCAGGGCTCTACTTTTCTGGTAGCACCCCAGGCTAAGAATCTTTCACAGCAGTTTTGAATCAAAACTTTTTATGTAATCAATGTTTCTGTTATAAGTTTCTGCGAGGGTATTATAAAAACTAGACCATACCTTCTCCAATAATTCTTACCAGGGCTGTTTGCATTCCTATTGTACCACAATGCCTGGAGCTAAAGGAATGACTTTCAGTTGGTGGATTGGTGAGCCCTATGGCACACAAGTGAAAGAAATTGAGGTGGGAAGGGCAGTTGAGGAGAATGAAATTCCTTGGCTCCCTGATTAAAACAGCCCATTCAGTGGCAATGCCTCCAAGTTTTCCTTCCCTATAACATTTGCCACTTATATCTTTAAAAATTGCATTAGTAAACTAATGACTTTTTACCAACAACTTATGGACCTCCCCCACCTTAATAAAACCAGACAGTACTCCCAATACATTCTATAATTTTCAAACACCAAACATATGCGAAACTTGGATTTATTTGTCTGATAGGCTTCAAGGTTGTTTTTTTAATTGAGCTATTCAATATTTGCTTAATTTACCAAGTCTACCCAGGTAAGGGGTTTTTCTGGTTCAGAAGACTTATGATTTACCCTTCCTTTCTCTCTATAAACCTTGAGTAAAATTAAAAACTGATTTATATGTGTGTGTCTACAAATTCCAACTTGAATGCAATTCTGAGAAAAATTTCATTTTTCCCCATCTGCATTTCTGAATTCAGTTTAATTGCAATGACAGAAATATACATATTGTACATAACATATATGTGGTCTTAAACCTTATAGTGTCTATTTCTAATTCTAGGGTGCAATTAAAAGGAACTTATCCAGTAAGTATATCCTAGCTACCAGAAATAGAGTAAAATTTAAAAGAAGAAATAGTTCCTTGGATCTTGGAGCATAAATATGTATACATTTCAATTATACACTCTTGGGCTTGATTTTTAAGGTGTACAAATGTTTTACTTTTGCAGCAAAGAAATCTTGTAATGATAAAGGGGCCTGGTG
Organism: Herpailurus yagouaroundi; assembly: GCF_014898765.1. Lineage (NCBI taxonomy): Eukaryota > Metazoa > Chordata > Mammalia > Carnivora > Felidae > Herpailurus > Herpailurus yagouaroundi. The sequence continues at coordinate 55,507,595 of NW_024412388.1, forward strand.
GGTCCTGAATAATTAATATTTAAATTCTGAATATGAATATGGTTTGGGAAAAGCATTGCTACCTTCTTCCGATATTTGTCAACTCTTGCTGTATCATCTGACTTTAGAAATGGATTTAATTAAGTGTGTGTTTGTTGATGGGGGTGGGGAGAGGAGAGGGACGGAAGGAATCCAAGGCAGATGCAACTTACCCATTCATAATGTTATCTGATATAAAAATTTTAGTCACCCAAAGTGATATGATACAGGTTATAATATATGCAGGGCATGATTTTCCTCTGTGGCATATAGCATATTCTAGGGAATTCTAAATTCAGGGCTGCTAGTTAAAGATACAACATTTTCTTGGCATTTCAAGAAAAGAACAGGCAAAGAATGCTGGATTCCTGTACTACGTACATATGGCCTGGCTTAGTATTCTCTTACGGTAATTGGGAAGCAGGACTGCTCAAGGCGGCAGACATTTGAAGAATGGTAGGCTACTCAGCTAAACTCTGCAGTATACAGCTCTTCTGTTTGACAGCTTATCATGGTAATTCCTTGGTTAATTAGGTTTTGCAAATGCCAGATAAAATGCTACTACATATGTCTGATATGTGGCTGTTGCATTGCCTGGGTAGAGGGTTTGTTTTGCAAAAATTTCATATTGAGTTGCTTATTGGTGGGACGTAAATCTCTAAGTGTTTCCAAACATAGCTCATAAGATGTATAAGAAAGGAATAGTAAAAATATGCCTACCAAGTTTCTTTGTCCTGTACATCAGGTGAAGAAGTGGCAAGACCCAGGCGTTCCACACCAACTCCAGAACTTACGAGGTGAGCATGGAAGACATTAGTTGTGTTTTATATAAGGTATCACACATTGTTAACAATCAAGCAGATCTCCTTTAGGCTCAGCTTTCAACTTGTATTAATAAAGGGACTGCTTTTACGTGTGAGTCCATAGCATGATTCAAGGGTATTATCGTTTCTCACAAGTGCAGCCTGAGGCAGACACTTACAGAAGAACTGTATAGTCATCCAAAGTGACTATCAGAATGTGCAGACCCCTCACTAATGCAATAGTGAAAGTCTGTATGAACAGATCTTTTGATGTTTGGAATGCTGATCTGACATATGATTATATCTCCCTATGAAGAATAGCCTGTTTAGTTGGCTTCAATTTCATGATACATTCCACCTGTCATATACCAAAAGAATCTATTCTGCTTTTTTGTTTTTGGCAAAACGCTGTATTTTGCATTGTCTATTCTTTGAGGTAAGTATTGTACAAATGGGCATTGTTTTCCAAAAAGACTACTATTTCTATTAAAAGCTGGATTCTTTTCATTTTCCCTCCTCCTGGCCCCCTACCCTGTCCCCTCTCACTCCCATTGCACACACAGAACTCATCAGGATCAGTGAGGGAAATAGAGTCTGGGAAGAAATGAAGATTTTGCAGCCTTTTGTTAATAATCATTTTAAGTAATAATTAGGAGAAAGGATAACAATGTAACGTATTTCCACCCTTCCCCTTGAGTTCTCGATGTCCTTCTTTTTCTGAGATGTGCTCTATTTAAGGTATTAGGAGGTTATAACTAGTCTTTGTGAGTGTTGATTGGAGAGAGAGTATGGAAATTAGAAAATAGTAGACCTAGTTTCTTCTTTAAACACAAACTTCCTGGGTGCCTTTCGTTTAACCTACCTAGGACTGACTTTCACTAATCACAAACTGCATTAGCTACAATACAGGGATGTGATGCAGACAAATATAAATGGTATTTGAGATCTGAAGAAACTAAATGCTTTGCAATAAACTGTTATCTCTTGTACTATCTCTTCTAAGTATAGAGAATCTTGATGACTTGAAAGAGTTTCTCAACTTATTTCTAATGGACCATTATGCTGGTCTCTCAATGAGAACTAGGGATCTTATCTCCTACCAATCCTCTCGTCCATAGTACATCTGACATTCTTACACATACTTTCTGGCCCCATGGGAGCTTGCGTACATGCATATGTATGTACCCAAATACGCACACATATATCTGCCTTGCCATGAAAAATATTTGAAAGCTTGTATATATTTTCAGCATTAATATCCCCTTTCTCTATGTTTTGTTTTAATGGGTGTAATTTAGCAAAAAGCCTCCAGATGACACTACGGCCCTTGCTCCCCTCTTTGGTCCTCCATTAGAATCAGCTTTTGATGAACAGAAGACAGAAGGTAGGCAAAACGTGTATCTTTATAGATTTTTCTTTTCATTGAAGTATAAGTTACCTAGAGGAAAGGCATGTGCCTTGAGCCATGTACCATCAGATCCTCATGTGAAAGAGAATTTCTGATCCAGGTGTGCTATGGGGATAAGAGTTTCATTTGCAAACCTCTAGTATTTTAGGATTTGAAACCTTGCTTCCAGAAATATCAAATAGTTAACAAGTTCACTCCTCAAGAGTGGTCAGTAAGAATTACTGCAAATCTATACAAATCACTGGGAATAAGTCAGGGAATAAGTGCCCTGGGGTCCAGACAGTTATCGTTGTGGACCAAGACCTTAAATTCCCTGTCACAGTCACTGTCACTGTGATCTAGCCTCTCTGACCACATTTACTCTCTTCTCCACCTTGTCACTGGAGGTGTCAGTTGGACTGCTCACCAGACTTGTTTGCAGGCTCAAGACCCAGGAATGACCTTGATTCATTGAGCAACTTACAAGCAAAATGTTGTGGAAAAAATTATCAACTCAGCCATTTTTATTGGGTTTACCCATTAAACATTTATTCCTAGAATTAGATATTTAACTTTTTAAAATTAACCATCTTTTTTGGATGGCTGTAAATAATGTATACCTTGCTGACGTAAATGAAACTCTTTATTAAAGGGATCTAATCTATTCCTGAAATGTATTTACATACAATGCATGCATCTCCAGTGTCTGTGTTTGGTAATATGGGATGTTTTTATTAAAAAACATCATTTGATTTAAAAGCACTGTTGTATATGTATAATAAAATGTTATTTTTTATACCGTTGGGCAAAGAAATAAAATTTAACTGTTGAGGACAACAGGACTTGAAAGGATAATGAGTAAACTAAACTATAGTAACAAAGAGACTCCAAATTGCAGGGAGCTAAACAACATAGAATTTTATTTCTGTCTTATGTTAACAATCTCAAAGTAAACAATACAGGGATGGTAGGGTGGTTCTGCTGTTCTCAGTACATGGTCTTCATGTCTGGGTCCACGGGAGCTGCTCCAGCTCTCATCATCCCCCAGTGAGAGTAAAGTGGAGAGGGGGCGGGGGATAGGGACGACCAGTGGAATTCGCTGCCAATTCTCGTGAAAGCAAAATCTGGAAGAGACAGGCATCACTTTAACTAGAGCCAATCAGAAAGAATTTAGTGCCATACGGCCAGCTAGAACTTCTTAACTATAGAAGAAACAGAGAATAGATACTGGAAGACCGTTAGCAGTCAACCACATCAAAATATTTTTCAATGATACAGTTAGGAAAATGTATAAGGAACATCCCTAAATACGCCTTTAGGGATTTAAATGTCTACAACTTAAAATCCCTAAATAAAGGTGGCCTTGCGATGGGTTATCAGTTGTCTTATTAACTCAGCTATGATCACTTTTCCTTTTAATGACATAACTGTATAGTGACTAAAGGTGGGATTTGATTTGTTGCATCTGAATCTACCTATTAAAGGAATCCCCTAACTGTATGGAAACCTGATTTACAAAATAGGAAGCAGTTCTTTTTTAAAAAAAGTTTATTTATTTTGAGAGAGAGAGAGTGTGGGGAAGGAGTAGAGAGAGAGGGAAAGAGAAAATCCCAAGCAGACTCTGTGCTGTCAGTGCAGAGCCCAGCATGGAGCTTGATCTCATGAACCGTGAGATCATGACCCGAGCTGAAATCAAGAGTCTGATGCTGAACTGACTGAGCCTCCCAGGCGCCCCTAGAAAACAGTTCTTTGAAAATTGAGGTGGTGTCCCCCATCACATCCATGGGGAAAAAATGCTACTCCACATCTTTGGGGAATCTTTGCTTTCATATTAAAGCAAAATATAACCAAGACCATCTTTGTGTTTGTGGTGGAGAGGAGAGACACACCTGACCTTGTCCATGAGCCTGGCTTGCTTTTTCTTGAGGTGGTTTCATCCCCCAAAGTTCTATAAAATTCCAGCATTTGCCCACACACACTTGCTCTTCCAATATTTGCACTTAACCTTCCATATCTACGCACTCTCACTGCATTTCCTTGATTCTTCCGTCACTAACTTATAAGGCCTGGGGTCGAAATTTGTATTTTGGAGTCATGTATGCATGCCCAGGATCAGATCTCAGCCCATCTCATCTACCAATAGGTAGCTCTTGGGCACATTATTTAATCCCTTTAGTCTTTACTTCTTCTACTGAAAATGGCACTAATCAACCACAGGCTGGTGTTGTAAGGATTAGAATATTTAATAATATTCTGGCCTTGGGATAAGTGTGCTACATGCATTTTGTGTACGTTTTATTTGTATGCATTATCTCTTGTGATCCTTTTAGTAACTCTTGGATTCCTCTTACTATCTCTACACAGAAGGAAGGGAAGCTCAGAGGTGAAATGAGTGGCCCATGTTCCTACAGTCTTAGAGGCTGGATTCAAATTCATAGCCCACTAACCACCCAGCCTGTGTTCTACCACATAATGAATTACAAGCAGTACTTCCATAGATCCTGGCAAATGATATGTATGGAGAAAACCTAGTTGTTTACATTGTTACCATAGCAATAAAAAAAATCAAAACAAGAAGATAGAAGAAATGGAAGCTACGTTAGGTTCAGTGTCGTTAGGCCCAATACCTAATTTCCCTGGTTTACTTTAGGTGTTGAAGCCCCTCTTTATTTTGTTCGTTCTCTTAAGATATTTACCAAACATTTTTAGGGTAATTTCATTTCTCTTTAGGATGCCATAAAAGGTTTATTTAAAGACCCTGTACTATCCTTTAAAGATATGAACCACTCTACAGAACCCAGGCATTTTTATTTTTGAAGCATATTCCTACCAAACTTTAAATAAACCAACTTGAAATGAACATGCATGGATGGGATTAATGCCTGGATCTTCAAATGGGTGTCCAAAACAGAGCCAGTACATGTACTAACATTCAGAATGTCCTTAAGTGACCAACCAGGAAGAAAATGCAGATACTGTATTTTGAAAGATTTTATTTAGCTATGTGTGCACACACAGACACCCTCACCCTCACCACACACAGACACAGACACACACACACACACACACACACACACACACACACACCACTGCCATTTCCATTCTTTGCTTGAAAAGAATGAGAACCAGCACACTTCTAAATTACTTTGCTAGGACTAAGACAAGAGGGAGATAATTTTGTGAAGCTCATCTTTAAACTGACATTTTAAGTTCTAAAATCCAGGAATGTTTCTTTTTTGGACTCACCCTGGGAAATTTTCTTTTTATGTTTCCAGTTCTTTTAGATCAGCCTGAGATATGGGGTTCAGGCCAACCAATTAATCCAAGCATCGAGTCGCCAAAGTTAACAAGGCCTTTTCCCACTGGAAGTAAGTTGTGTCTGCTCTGTCTGGAAAAATAAGTGACTCATTTTACTGTCTGCATAGTGAAATTAAGCAACTCTTAGAAAGTACATAAGCAACACTTGGATTGTATAATATTAAGAAAAGATGTTATTCTTTCTTTAGGTTTATTTTGAGAGAGAGAGAGAGAGAGAGAGAGAGAGAGAGAGAGAGAATGAGTTGGGGAGGGGGGGAACGGGGAAGAATCCCAAGCAGGCTCCATGCTCAGTGAAAACTGACATGGGGCTCAATTCCATGACTCCGAGATCATGACCTGAGCCAATATCAAGAGTCAGATGCTTAACTGAGCCACCCAGGCACCCTAGAAAAGAGGTTATTCTAATAGGCTTTAGAGGTAAAGGGGTTAGGGCAGTTTGTCAAGGCAGGAATAATATAATAAAATTATTAACTTTGAATCACAGCTTCTTCTGACATCCTATAGGCTTGTTCATTCATTCATTCACCATGCATACGGAAGAGAGAGAAGCAAGTAAGCTAGAGAATCTACCATGCTCCAGGTACTGGACTATCACACAACACAGAAGTGAACAAGTCAGATAGTCTCTGCTAGTCCTACAGGACAAGGAGGATGCATAGAACAGAAAGGACACATTGAGAAGAAAGAGGGATAATGGAGAGCAAGAGAAATGATGCTATTTGGTGGGAAGCTGAGATAGGAGGTCAGGGCAAACTTGTCTTAAAGCAGGGCCATCAGCGATGCTATCTCAGCACGCCCCCTACCCCCCACCCTCTCCTGAAGATGCTGATAGCCCTTCACCTGTGGTGGGTTGAGCTATTTGGCCTGAATGGATTGTTCATTCGGTCAAGCCACCCACTTGATGGATTTCTTGAGTTCTCATTTCAGTAAACTTCCCATAGCATATGTGCTTGTGGAAAGTACTCCTTAAAATGACTGTAGGAAGAAAACTGGGTCTCAGAAAAAGATGTTTGGTGGCGAGATGGGATGCAGAGAATATTTTTCCTTTGTGGGAAATTAATACTATATATACACACCAATTAATACTTTACCAGTTCAGCCTTCCCAGGGCTCTGCATTATGGGTCTTAAAAATAATTGTAGGAATTAACCGAGGAGATTCCTGATCAAAGTCCCAGAGGTTGTTTACTGGGATTAGTGCTATGAAACCAGGTGATCCAGTCCTTCCAAAGGTATTTCCGTCATAAAACAGGATAGGAAAAACAGCATCACCAATAACTATTTTAAATGTCTAAACTTTCAAAGATGTGTTTTTGAGAGAATTTGAACCCCAGTGGTGTGATTTTGAATGTTTCTGTCTGCTACTGGGAAACAAAGCCAGTGAAAAAGCTCTAACTTCCTTGAAAAGCTTTCTTTAGAAACTGAGCCATCCAGATTATTCCTAGAAGACCTTTCCTAGATGCCAAGAAAGTCCATAAATGAAATGTTTATGTAGATAATATATTGATTTTAAGACCAACTATTGACATTTTAGAGTTTTATGAGTTTTATGTGCTGTGGTTACACTTAGCACAGCAAAGGCTATTGTATAATCGAGATGTATTGCATAAGTTTGCTCATTTCATGGTTGCAGCATAAATTTGCTGTTTTACATTATTAGGCTCTTATGGTATTTTGTGTATTTTTATTGATGATGATCTCAATTTTTGCGGAGAACCTTAATCAAAAACAGAGCCCCTGATGGACTCTCAGCTTCTGTAGAAAAACACGATCCGTTTGAGGTGTAGTTTTCAGAAGCTCATAACTAAGATTAGGAACCAGGTATTTCTGGGCTTTAGGATGGTAGCTGTCAGCCAGGCCTGGTGTATAGAAAGATGGGATGCTTTCTGAAATTAAATGAAGTCAAGTGAGGGTGGAGTGACACAAAGGGGCTCTTTTTAATGCAGGCAGGGAGAGGATACTGTAAGAGCTCTCCAGCCAAGGCCCAGCTGACCCACTCTGCTTTTAGGTTATGAAGGATTGGGCCACATTCAGATTCACTGGTTTATGAGATTAGTGTGAACTCTTTGAATCTACTAAATGTAGCAGGTGACAGGAAAACATACATTTAAAGAAAGAATAAGGAGCTCCTGGGTGGCTCAGTCGGTTGAGCGTCAGACTTTGACTCAGGTCGTGATCTCAGGACTTGTGAGTTCGGGTGTGCTTTGTCAGCGCCGAAGCTGTCAGCGATCCTCTGTAACTCACCGCCCCCCCCCCCCCCCCCGCACCACCCCTGATCTTTGCCCCTCCCCTGCTCGCATTCTCTTTCTTCCAAAAATAAACATTTTTTAAAAAGAAAGAAATAATAAGACAAAAAAATGTACCTTTTGAAATAGTAATCCCTAACTTTGCCCGCAAAATGACAAGTCTAGTTCAGAAGGTTGAATCTCTGGGTTGGGGCAGTAATATAATACTTTTTCTATCTGAAGGGTTTTGTTTAGCCATAATTTTTACCAAGGGAATCTACGTATTCTTCCTTGCTCCAAATCATATTGCTTCAGACATTCAAAAATATACTAAAATTTAAGATGTGTGACTTTTTTTTGAGGGGAGAGAGGGACAGAGGAAGAGGGAGAAGAGAGAGAATGTTAAACAGTAGAGTCTGATCTCACAACTGTGAGATCATGACCTGAGCCAAAATCAAGAGTTGGACACTTAACCAACTGAGCCACCGAGGCGCCCCTAAGATATATGACTTTGAGAAATCTTTCCAGACTCAACCTAGGCAATACTATCTTGACTACATTAAAAACCCCCTCATCTGAGCTTCCACCAAGATAATTCTCATTTCCTCGACCACCCCTGGATTGTAATCATCTGTTAACATGATATCCATCCATTCATTCATAAATTCCTTGAGGACAGAGGCTTCTTTTATTTAGCCCTTTGCCCCTAGTTCCTAGTACAGGATATAGAACTTTGTTGGTGCATGAAGTTCGTCCAAGAAAGGAATGAATAAATAAAATGAAGACATTATCATTATCTGACATTCTTTTGACGAATTCTTATTAGCATAAAACGGAAGAATCTGAAGGGGTCCTGCTTCAGTTTCTTAGCTCTGAACTTAGAAATCTGTAGACCATTAATGGCGGTAACATTTCCAACAGCAGGAATGTGAATGAAAGTGCACATCCGGGGCACCTGGGTGGCTCAGTCGGTTAAGCGTCCGACTTCGGTTCAGGTCATGATCTCACGATTTGTGAGTTCTAGCCCCACATTGGGCTCTGTGCTGACAGTCCAGAGCCTGGAGCCTGCTTCAGATTCTGTGCCTCTCTCTCTCTCTCTCTGCCCCTCCCCCACTCACACTGTCACTCTCTCCTTCAAAAACAAATACACGCTAAAAAAAATTAAAAAAAGAAAAAAAGAAAGTGCACATCCTGCTGACCTGCAGAATACTGTGTAATTTAGGGAGAAAATCATCAATAACGCCTGACTTCCTGTGTCTTTGCAGCACCTCCACCACTGCCTCCCAAAAATGTACCGGCCACCCCGCCCCGAACAGGTTCCCCGCTAACAGTTGCACCAGGTGAGCTTCCGGTTTTCCTGTTCTGGGGTGATATGGCCACCAGTGGTGGCCCCGGACCTCAACATGGATGTGTCAGAAGCTGTAGACACAAAGCGTGAAAATGTTCGCATTCAGTGTTCCTTCCATTCCCACTTACTTAAAGTATCACTCTCAGGTTTCACAAAACGGTTCTCTTTCTCAACTGATTTTCCCTCTGTGTCATTTTGTTGAATGAGAGCCACGTTTACGTGTGAAGTGAAAGAAAACAATCTCAATAGCAAAGGTCCTTGTTTAATTGGCATTTCACTTCATTGGATCTCATTTTAATGATTTACCGATTCAAAATCTCAAGGCACAATTCTCATTGTCCCAAGAACTGATAATTTTTTTTCCTAGAATTAAAACTACAAATTAAAACTATGTCTAGTCTACAAAGACATAGGATGGCTCCCAGGATGTGCAGCATATGGGTAAGCTTGGGAGGTGGGGATTTTTTTTTCCCAGTAATCCATATTATCCCATGGCAAAGAGATGTGTAAGGATAATGAAATATGGCAAGGAATTGCCACATGCCTTTAGACAGATATTTCTAAGGCACATTTTACCTTCTATTAAAATCAATACTACATATTCATGCAATTTATAATCTATTATTGGACTAGCAAGTCCAAAGCAGTCATTGCTATTTTATGTGTCTGGACCCTTAGAATATGGTTTTTATCACCTTTGGAATTTATTGAAGTTTCATCCTTTGCTATATATGCAGCCTGGTGAGCTTGAGAGCTACAGAGTAGGTATTCATCAATAAGACCAAGTGCAAGGCATAGTCATTTTTGAAATTTATACTGATTAAAATCCAACAAAAAGTCATCCAGAGTATCATAGGTAAGGGTGTTTCCAAGTTCAAATCATTTTGATTCCTTGTATTACCATAAATATATTAGAGACAAATAACTCTACCAGCGACAAAATTATAAATATTGTGGGATATGCAAACTGCTACCCCATTTATCTGTGGCCTGGGAACCTTGAAGGTTAATTCTTTTCAAACACGAAATATGGAAGTACTAAGCCAGTTCGTAGAGCCAAAGTGTTCTTTAAAGGTTAAGTTGCTTCTGCTCATGCCCCACAATTATTCAGGGAACAGTTTCTAATTTCAATAGTTTTTAAAAAGTGCACTTCCTCACATTGCTGTTTTGAATTTTTTTTTTCAACGTTTATTTATTTTTGGGACAGAGAGAGACAGAGCATGAACGGGGGAGGGGCAGAGAGAGAGGGAGACACAGAATCTGAAACAGGCTCCAGGCTCTGAGCCATCAGCCCAGAGCCCGACGCGGGGCTCGAACTCACGGACCGCGAGATCGTGACCTGGCTGAAGTCGGACGCTTAACCGACTGCGCCACCCAGGCGCCCCTCACATTGCTGTTTTGACCAAGCATTCCTTGCCAGGCTGCAGAAGATAGTTTTCATTTTTTTTCCTTTTATTACTGGTAAGAATTAAAAAGAATAGCTGATGCTAATGTTTAGGCCAGAGACTTTTCTGTACTTCACAGTTATGCCTACGAAGTTAACAGGTTGAACTTGATGAGAAAAGAAATTATAAAGATGTTTTTGCAATTTTCCTCCCTATTAAATAAGTATATATGTGATAGTTCTAATAAGTAGTAAATGTCTTCTCAATAACCTGTGTGTGTTGTATGTGGGGTGTATATGTGTGTGTTTGTAAATATATATGTGGGGATAGTCCTTTAAATAATCGTAGTACTGTTTCTGGTGTATTTAGCCAATTATGATATTTTTTAAACTAACAGATATTATTAGTTTCACTAAACATTTTAATATGCTCAAGTAGACAGTCTTTGTCAAATATGAAGGTGATTTTCAGCTATCACTTATTTTTCTACTGTGTTGTCTATATTTCAGTAGGCCAGACTTTCAGAAGGGACCTCCCTTTTGGAATGCAGTTTCAGAGGCTGTACTCTGTGAACCTTCTCAAAGTGCAGCCTTTTCAAAATGATCACACTTTGCACTCTTGTGAGCAGCCTTTGAGAGCGGGAGCATGCTCAACGCTTTCAATGGTGGTAAAAATAGCTAACTGGGGTCACCCAGCAAAAAGGGTAAAATAACAACATAAAATGATAATTCTCACATTATGGAGACAGGGAACTCTCTCCTCCCCTTCAGCTCTGGTCTAGTTATTTTTAACCTCACAAGGCAATCTATTTACTATTCTTTGCCTCACCCCTCCCACCCCCACCCCATACAAATAATATTCACAAAGCTAATTAAAGTTAAAAATCAACTACTTTAACCACAGGAAATGACCAGTCAGCCACAGAGGTCAAAATTGAAAAACTACCATCAATCAATGACTTGGACAGCATTTTTGGCCCAGTGTTGTCCCCCAAGTCTGTTGCTGTTAATGCTGAAGAAAAGTGGGTCCATTTTTCTGATACGTCCCCGGAACATGTTACTCCAGAGTTGACTCCAAGGGAAAAGGTGGTGTCCCCACCAGCTGCATCAGACAACCCATCTGACTCCCCAGCTCCAGGCCCCCCGGGCCCTCCGGGCCCCCCAGGCCCCTCAGGACCCCCTGGTCCTCCTCGCAATGTACCATCGCCGCTCAATTTAGAAGAAGTCCAGAAGAAAATCGCTGAGCAGACCTTCATTAAAGATGATTACTTAGAAACAATCTCATCTCCCAAAGATTTTGGGTTGGGACAGAGAGCAACCCCACCTCCCCCACCACCACCCACCTACAGGACTGTGGTTTCATCCCCTGGACCTGGCTCGGGCAGTGGTACGGGGACCACCAGTGGTATGTCTTACTGTTTGAGTGTGCTTCATGTGACCGGGAATGGCCATGGCTGCTGCAGTGTGAGCAACACCCTCCTCCTGCCTGGCAGTTGGCTTTAGAGCTTCAGCCATCCCTCCTTTGGTGTGGGTGTTCTGTGGCCCCATGGCATGTCCTAGTGCATTGAATGCTAACTGTCATAGTACGAGTCTGTGGATGTGTTCTGCCCTGCGCTCCTAGCCCTCAGGAGTGTCCTGCTTTCCACCCTGCAGATAGAAAGTGTATGTTTTGTAAGGGAAGCTGCTGTGCCATCATTTGGGATTCGGGAAAGTTCTAGAAAGACAGATTTCATAGCCAGTGTGTTTCATGTTAAGTGTATAATTTCCCTGTCAGATGCCTGTATGAAGGGTTTCATTTTTTAGTTTGTTTTGCTTTGTTTTCAGCTTTATTGAGTATAATTGACAAAATTGTAAGATCTTAAAGTGTACAATGTCACTATATATATATATATATATATATATATATATATATATATAT
>NW_024412388.1:55520094-55557904 GCF_014898765.1 Herpailurus yagouaroundi
ATATATATATATATATATATATATATATATATATATATATAGAAAGGCTTCCTCCCATCAAGGTAACTAACACATCACATGTCACATATTTACCTTTTTAGGGGTTAGGTGGGTATACATTAGATCTTCAGACTTTATTCATCTTATAACTGAAAATTTATACTTTTTCCCCCAAGGGTCCTAATTTTGGTAGGTGAATGTATTCTTTCTTCTTCTACTTTTTTTCTTTTTCCTTTCTTTCTTTTTTTGTAGGGGAGAGCCATTAGCAATTAGAGTAATCCTTCTAATTACTTCAGAAAAAAAGAAGTAGGGTTTGAAAAGGAGATTTTAGGGGACAGCAAAAAGAATATACCTTACTGCATCCACAAGTTAATCAAGCTGCCACTGAAGACAAACTATTCTCTGATTTGATTTTGAGAAGCTCATCAGCCTATGAAGTCAACTTTAAGTATCATGACAGGTGATGGAAAAGTCTATCAGAAATGTACACTTGGGACTCTATATGCGAATGTTGATATTGAATCTGATATTTTGGATTTCTTTATTTGAAGCTTCATAGGATGGGAACACCTGCCATGCAAACCGAAGAAAGATCAAGATTTTCTAACGTATCTTTTTCCATAGTTTTTATTCTACTGGTGCTCACATTTGTCTGGCAAGACCCTTTGGTGCTTCCCTTCTGTGCTTGTGGGTTCAGTTTGGGCACCTTCTCGGGGGTGCCGTGTGCTTTTTGTTTTACATTTGCTTTGGAAGAGGTGACCAAGTTTATGCTATTTAGATCTAGTAAGAGACAGGAAGGAGAGGCATTTGTCTCTATTCTAAAAATCAGTAGTAACTGCTGCCTCTTTTAATGGAGTAGTTCAGTGCTTGCTTTATGTGTGAAAATTCCTGTGCTTTAAGCATCCAAGCTGATCAAGGAGAGGGCTGGAGATTCACCTGTACCACACACAGGTAGTACAGGTTTTATATCGATGTTTTATATCATTACGTGTGCCCATGTGCCTTCCTCCAATAAAAAAGGAAAACGATCCGGTACACAAACAAGTTTCAGGAACATTATGTTAAAACAAAATCAGCAGGGTTTTATTTACTATAGGACTTCTGATAGCCTTTATTTTGCCAATAATAACAGCAATAGTTTCTTCTCCTGGGTATCATCTTAATGCTTTATGCACATCATTTCATCCATACAACCCCATGTGATAAATGCTCTTATTTCCCCCATTTTACAGATGGGAAAACTGAGGCTCAGAGATGTCAAGTAGTTTTCCCAGGTTTACACAGCTACAGGTGATAGACTTGGGATATTCAGTCATGCTCAGGTCTGTCTGATTCTGAACCTGTGTTCTTAATCACTGTGCTCTCCAGGCACTCTTTTAGGGTTTAGTTACAAAGTATCCCAAACTTACTTGACCACTGACACCCACCTATACTGCACTGTGTCATCAACAAGATTACCAAAAGTTTTCTTCCAAAACCCACTTCTCTGTTCTCCCCTCTACATTTCTAGATTGTTAGAGTACCCGCTTCCATCCTCTGATGCTTTTTTAGACCATTTTTGGGATATAAGCCTCCTTGCTTATCTGTAAAGGTAATAAAGAGACCCTAAGTAAAGCCTTCAGTTCAGATTTCAAACCCCAAGAAGCTGGCTGCCTAATGTCAAAGAGGGGTGTGTTTCCAGGGTCTTCTATGGTACTCTCTTTCCAGGGTGAGGCTCTCAGTCTTCTGAAAAGACTTCTAGAGGAATAACCCCCTCATTCCAGTAGTAGGCCACTGTGCTGTCCTCAAAATGGTCATGTTTAGTTGGGGAAAGGGAGGTCAAGGCAGTTTTGTTGTTCATCCGCTTCTTCCATCCCCTTCCACAAGACTCTGGAAGATGTTTAATTGAATTGACCACTGACCTAATGACTGCAGAAGGGAGCCTTAGCTTTCTTTCTGAAATCTTTGAGAATTTGGTTGTCATCTTTATGTTTAGCTGCCATACCCTTATTTGAAATTATTTTCAGGTGTTACCAGTAAAGACTATTGATTCTTTTTTTAAATGTTTATTTATTTATTTTGAGTCAGAGAGAGAGAGAGAGAGAGAGAGAGAGAGAGCCCATGGCGGGGGAGAGGGGGAGAGAATCCCAAGCAGGCTCTGTGCTGTTAATGTAGAGCCCGACATGAGGCTCAGATTCACAAACCATGAGTTCATGACCTGAGCCAAAATCAAGAGTCAGACCCTTAACTGACTGAGCCACCCAGGTGCCCCAAAGACTATTGATTCTTAATGATTGAACTGGAAAAAAACTATACTTTGCTGGTATTAAAAGATTGAATTTTTAAGTGGAAGATTGAACTCGATCAATGAAGCTCATGAATAAATAAAACTTTGCACCATTATCTCCATAATTAATTCCTAGTTTATTTGCCATGTAATGTTTTATTGATGGAATATACACAGACTAGCAGAAATGTAATTTTACGACGAACACAATGAGAGATGAACACAATGAGAGAGGGCCACATGTTTTAAAGATTAGCAATGCTTCTCAAGACCTCCTTTTTATAATACTTAGCCTGATGAGACTAGCTTTTCCTGTATGTCTCAAACTATATTTAACTGGGTGTCATTATGCTCACTTTTGAAATTTTATTCACTTGGTCACTGACCAAGTTAGACAGTACTCACAGCCTTGTCAATCAGTTGCTTTACCTGATGTTGAAAAACTGTTCGAAGTTAAGAATTTGCTTTAAGAAGTCCAATTTCCTTATGGCAAAGTTATAAATACCTAGTTTGGCCAGAACTTTGCTTTATTGGAATGGAGATGATGATTCTCTTGGCAAAGGCCATTTCTGGTTTCTTGTGGGTTATGTGCCAGGAGATAGGAGGGAGAAAGAGTTTTACTGGCTTGCAGCAAGTTTAAAGACTAGGGAAAGAGAGATGTTAGTAAAGATAGAATGTTCAGTGCAACATTCTCCAACTTGAGAAACGAAGACAATATTAAAAGATGTTACACACACACACACATACACACACACACACATAAACAAATGAGTGTGAACTAACTGGGGTTGAATTGAACAAATATATTTCCTAACTACAAGTCTTTTTAGAGTGGCAGAGTCTAAATAGGGAAGCCGCTAGCCAACAAAGAGAGATGAAAGTTGAATCAATAGTTATGTGGTTTCCAAGGGACTGACAAAGACACTATGCTAGAACTTCAAGTTGACGCAGAAATGGATTCAGAGCATGTCATTGGTTGCTAACTTTTTTGAACTCACAAAAGTCAAATAACATACACGTGATTTTTAAAGTTAAACTTAAAATCGTGATACCCAGTTTTTTCCAGTGCTACTGTTGGGAATGAATAACTGCTTGAAGAATGAATGAAAATATAATTCCAGATCAAAGGATAAGGATAGAGATGTACAGCCTTCTACATTCTTAGAATATGAACAGTTGTGCAACCTCACAAAAGCATGGGAAGCCTTAGTTCACTTATGAGATACCCCTCAAGTGCTGAATACCCTGTGCTGAACCTCAGGGTTCTGTCCAGAGGATTTTGCTTCATAAACACTGCCTCAGTGTCTATCCAACTGCATAACAAGCCAATCAAGTCAATTCAGTTAGGAAAAAGTGAAAGGAAAAGGAGACCAGTCAACTACTAGCCACTTTTTTCTTGGCTTTTAGTTGTATCTGTATGGTCTAGTCCCATTTATTTGTGTAGCATTTTACAGTTTACTAAACACTTACATGCGTTTTCCATTTTGTTTGTTACAATTACCTTGTAAGGTAGAGGCATATCATTTTTTTTAAATAGGAAGCTGAGGGTCAGAGAAGTTAATATCCCACAGCTGATAAGAGGCAGACAGGGTCAGAACTTGGAGCAACTGAATTTGTCCAGTTGTTTGTTTTTTTTGTTTTTTTGTTTTTCATTATTCCACACTGCCTTGATGACAGCACCCATATTACTTTCCCAAGCAGTAGTGATAGTGGTTTTTAAAACTTTCCCTCCTGGAACATGTAGAAGAAGGATAAGCAGCTGACTTTTTCCTGAGCTGGATTCAGAAGACTATTACTTGGAAACAGAATAGATAGACCATGGATAGATATTTTCAACCATTCCTATGGCATGGTTTTCCAGTGAAACAGAGCCTAGAAAAAAGCCCCATGAAACTTCCTCACAAAGACTTTGTTGTTTAATGGTTTACTTTTCATCTCTTTGCTGTCACTTCTGTTTCCTGAAAACATCCTGGGTGTGAATCTATTAAGTTAAAAGAAAAGTTTGTAGTGGAACCTGTCAGACCACATCTTATTTTTTTTATTCAAAAACAGATTAGCCAAAGACTAAAAATATTTATGTTGAGAGAGATGTGTGCAATCTGTCGATGCAAACATAAGAGTGGGCTTTATGCAAAATATGGGATTCCACAATCCACCTCAAGCTACAAGACATTGCATTTAAGAGCTTGAGCTTTGGAGTTAAGTAGACCATCTGAGCTGTGTGACTGAGCAAGTTACTGAATATCTCTGAGCTTTAGCTCTGATTAGGATAACTACAATACCTTCCTGAAAAACTTAGTATGGGGATAAGACAATGCATGTAAAGTATCTAGCATAGATCTTGGCCTCATAAAATAAGAAGTAAGAATACAGTAAAAAGTGGTAAAGGTGGAGAGTCAGTAGAAGTAGGGATGGAGGTGGCAATAATTTTAGTAGGGTTTCACACTAAGAATAAGAACGTTATAAAATAGAAAGAAACACAACACACTCGGCTGTTCAATGTCAAAGTTCTCTGACAATCTCAAAATCTGTAGATGGAGATCAGCATCTTGCTGATCTAGGATTCTCCAGAGAGCATCGTTTTGTGGCATGTAGGACAGGAGGAGAGGAGTCAGCAGCTATTTTCCTTTTTAAAAAAATGTTTACTTATTTTTGAGAGAGAGAGAGAGTGTGTGTGTGTGTGTGTGTGTGTGTGTGAGCAGAGGAGGAGCAGAGAGAGATGGAGACACAGAATTGGAAGCAGGCGTCAGCCTCCGAGCTGTCAGCGCAGAGCACGACGTGGGGCTCGAACTCATGAAATCATGATCTGAGCCGGTCTGATGCTTAACTGATTGAGCCACCCAGGCACCCCTGTGCGGTTATTTTCCCGAGGCAGGGTTTCTTAGAAGTTTCTTGGAACCAGCTGATATCTGTGCTTCCAACCAAACTGACAACCCTCTAGAGTAGTTGGAACTTTTCTGAACAAGAACTATTTGGAATATTGATCTGAATTTCTTAAGGTGTTTAGCCAAATAGTCTATCCACATATCCCAGACATCTGGCTAAAGACAGACAGAGCCCTGAATCTAGAGACCCTACCGGTGTGCTGATTAGTGTGCATGCCTCTGTGTGTCTTCTGCGTTTCTCCTGCTTGTCATTGACAGCCAGAAAAGTAAATCCAAGAGGCCCTTTTAAAAATCACCACAAAAATCATCACGGGCAAACTCTACATAGAACAGATTCCAAAATAGCCTCCTTCAAAAAACGCAATCCTCTAAATTCAATGTGTTTCTGTTATTAAGATGCTAAATGCAACATACTTGTGCCATCTCATTTACTTTCTTCTATGCTGTCCTTTGCTCGCCATCAAGGGTTTACTTACATTTATTAAAGCTCGCACTCATATTTTGATGCACAGTAAAAAGGAGAATTCTCTTATACATGTTTTTAAAAAATATATATGCATATATATATATATATATATATATATATATATATATATATAATGTAGAAAAATCGTTCACCTTCCTTCAAGGTCTAACCTCCATTTTCACCTTGGACATAAATCCTGAATATGCAAAAACAAGAGAATTTATTCTAAGTTCAGTGTGCATGTGGTCAAAATAAAAGGTACTCACCACCCAGCTAAAAGGGTCTTAAAGCATATTTTCCATCACAGAAAGTAATAAAAGGATTTACCTTTCACTGGGTGTCACATGACAACAAAAGGCAATAAGCTTCAGCTTCTACCATCAATTATAGTTCTGAGTGATTTTTTTTTTCTTTGTTAAAAAAAAAAAACACCACTAGATGCTAGAGTGTTGGGTGTACTAACTGGTAAGGTGAAGAAAAGTACCTGGGACTGGCATTGTGGGGATGGGGAAGGGGAGTCACATGATGACAGCTCTTGGCCATGTGCGTTTCCAGCCATTTGTAATACCCGTTTGTCTTTCAGGTGCATCATCCCCTGCTCGACCAGCCACTCCCTTGGTTCCTTGCAGTAGCACCACCCCTCCACCGCCTCCTCCCCGGCCTCCATCTCGGCCAAAGCTACCTCCAGGAAAACCTGGAGTTGGAGATGTGGTATGTTCCCTTCTGCCCTGGCTTGCTCAGAGACTCAGGGTGAGAATGACAAACAGAAGCCAAAATACCTTAACACAGGCCATCTCAACGGCCGCAGATCACTGGTACAAATGGCCCTGACAGATGGCGTCTGAAAGGCAGTCACTGTAGGATGGGTGTACATTTCAACCCTCCCCAAATCACTACCATCTTTCACGTCAAGGTCTAAAACGGTAGGAATTGGAAGCTGGGGCTGTCAGTTCTGCTACAGTGGGTTTGATGGAAATTAAGATAGGAATGCTCAATTGTGCTAAATCCTTTAAAAAGGGAGGTGTTTCCTTTCATCCTACTTATCTGTTTTCAGAAGACTCTAAGAGAGGGTAGGGTAGGTAGGTCCTGGTTTCCATACCTAGACTAAGAGAACTTACTGGTGTTAGGCACACCATGTGAATACATAGGAGGGCGGTAGCCTGATAAATTTGTTCCAGGTGTTTCTTGCATTGTGTTTTAAGGCTGAAGAGGTAGAAAACATTTTGTGTGAATGATTAAGAGACTTCTGGAAGAGGTCAATTTCTTTGATATCCACACACACAGGAGTCACAAACTGGTGATGTCCACAATATTTGGCTTAGCTAGCATAGTTTAGTACATTGTATGTAAATATCCTTAAATGGGTATAAGCTCTCACATGAGGTTACCTGCTTAGTCCCTGAGGGCATGTATGTTCACAGTCCTGAAACATCACTGACCACATCACAGTTTGCAGCTTCTCTAAGCCTGATATAGCTGCTGAGTGTAGCACACCATGTCTCACGGTTCCTCCAGCTCCATCCATAAGCTCTTGTATGGATATAATCAATTTCAAGACAAAAATGGTGTCACCTGTACTCTTATAAGAACCTGAGTTATCGTATCTTGTGCTGGGAGATGTCAAAAACATGGAACAAAAGTGCTACCACCTGTGTATCTAATTTTCCATCTCTTTTCTTTTTCCCGCAGCCCAGACCTTTTAGCCCTCCCATACATTCTTCCAGTCCTCCTCCGATAGCACCCCTTGCCCGAGCTGAAAGTACTTCTTCAATATCGTCCACCAATTCCCTGAGTGCAGCCACCACTCCCACAGTTGGTAAAAATTATCTCCTCTCTTTTAATCTGTTTGTTGTTTTGACTGGCTCTTTTTATGATCTGAAAACCTCAAGGCCCTATATTTCTGGTTGAAATTATTTTGCTCTGTGTTCCGCTACTATCAGCTGACTCTTCTTTTAAAAGCACCTTCTCAGCAAAGGAGGCAAAATGCTTTAAGCAGATAAACAAATAAAAGAACATTAACACCTATATTTTGCAGGAATTCTCTTATGCTATTCCATACAGAGTTATTCATAAAAATAAAGAAGAAATCGTCAAATAAGGTCCTGTAATTGATACATTATTTCTTATAATGAAAACATTCTCCTTTGAGGAGGAATATTTAAGTGCCAATTGTGTACCACATCAGAAATCACAAAAATTTAGATCTTCTATTTTCTTGAAACTTTCATTTCTTGATCATTTTTGGTTGTCCTTTTGTTGACAGATGGTTTAAGTGTTGGCATTGTGGGACTTGAACAGACTTTTTGACATTTTTTTCTAGTGCTTTTCAGTGATGTGTGGTCAATTTTCCCCGAGAAATAAGTCATTGCTGGCATTTTCAGTAAATGCCTTTGTGCCTCTTTCCTTATGGTGTGATGAAAGTCAAGAGTTGAGAATGGCTGCTCAGCTGGATGGTTTTCCCAGGTTTAAATGCCTCATTTTGCCTGGAGCATCTTCCCTCATCCCAATGCTGATCTCTTTCTATACCTCATTACCCATCTTCCATAAGCTGCTGCTGTCTCATGTTCGCATGGTGTCTCGACCTGGGGCTCTCCCGTTCCATTTTTTCCCATTGTCTTCCTTTATTGTCTGAACTCCCCTCCAAGCCTTCCATATCATAAACCAGCCAGCCCATCCTGCATTGCTTGGGAGAATCATTAATCCAAAGCTAAATGAATTCCTGCTATTATTTACCAAAGAAGAACACACTACAGAGCTGCCCATGTGAGAAGTAGTTGGATCAAAGCCTGAAGCTCTTCTGGAGAACCTGTTTTCGCAGGGTGTGCCTCGTAGGGTCTCCAAAGAGAATTTCAACTGTATCATTTGTTCTATATTTTCAATCGTGCCACCCCAAAAGAAGCCTTCAAATTTGGTAAAAATATAGCCAGCTATCCAATTTTGTAAGATTCATTAATAGACCGATATTTAACATTATTTACATAGCCTAGTCTATTCTTTCTCTGCATCATCAAATGAGGTAATTTGGGGCTTCCTATTTTAAGATGCCCAGTAGGTCAGTTCTCTCTAGGGCTTTTGTTCGTTTTTTCTGTAATGTCTCAATCTTATTTTTTTTTTAACGTTTATTTACTTATTTTGAGAGAGAGAGAGAGAGAGAGAGAGAGAGCATGAGCACTAGAGAGGGAGGGGCAGAGAGAGAGAGAGAGAGAATCCCAAGCAGGCTCCACCCTGTCAGTGAGCAGCCTGACATGGGGCTCAGTCTCACAAACCCTGAGATCATGACCTGAGCAGAAATCAAGAGCCCAACGTTTAATCTACTGAGCCACCCAGGCACACCCCGTGTTTTTGAACACTCTCTAATATTCTTGATTGCTACAGCCATTTCACCACTCCTCTGGTTTTTGTTTTCGTTTTTGTTTTATTTGGGGCGTTGTTTTGGTTTTTTCTCAAGATCATTTCTTCCACCTACCCCATGTGATTTTCCTGGTTGGTCAGAGAAGAAAGTAAGAAGAAGAAACCGTCACTCAGAAAGCTGACCTGAAGTGACCTCAGATGGCTGATTAACATACTCTTTAAACTCACTGAGATTCATAGAGAAAATTACACACAGAGAATTTGAACTGTGCCCATGTTTTACACCATGTGTTTTTATACACCCTGCTGTGGAAATCTCAAATCCTGGCCAGTGACTTTGATTCTTTTAAAAAAAATTTTTTTTTTCAACGTTTATTTATTTTTGGGACAGAGAGAGACAGAGCATGAACGGGGGAGGGGCAGAGAGAGAGGGAGACACAGAATCGGAAACAGGCTCCAGGCTCTGAGCCAACAGCCCAGAGCCTGATGCGGGGCTCGAACTCACGGAGCGCGAGATCGTGACCTGGCTGAAATCGGACGCTTAACCGACTGCGCCACCCAGGCGCCGCATGATTCTTAGCACATCTAGTATGCATTCTTTCAAGATGAATGACACAGGGGTTAAAAAAAAAAAAAAAATTAAGCCACCTGAGAGGATACTCATATTGCTTCATTGCTGAGGAGCATTCTGACTTAATTCATTTGGTTCTGTTATTTTTATTTGGTTTTCGTCTTCCTCACTCTCCTATTCTTTACTTCCTGTTGCTGTGGGTCACCTGACAGCCACTTCTCTCTGAAGTAAATACGTTGTCAAATGACTAACCGACAGCTTCTGTGTATTGCTGTTTATCTCTTTCTGGAGAGAATGTGCTTTGGTCGTTCAGCACAAAAGGGCCGACTATTCATGACTGACTTGGAATGTCAACTTTAGGTAGTCAAATGGCATTGGGGGGAATAAAGAATTTCAGCAGCAAATTTTTGAGATTGGTGGCTCAACATTTCCCTCCTACCACATAATACTTTTTTGACATTTCCTATGACATTTGAGCCCAAACTGGGGTAAGTGTGGTGGAAACTTTGTGCATATTTATTTGTAGTTGCTTATGGCAAAGTTTAACGTAATTCAAGGACTAAATTTTTAAGACCAACCTAATTTTCCCACACAATTCCTGTACAAATGCAGCCCCCAAAGACTTTAGACATAAAATCTTTCATGAAAGCTGTGATTACAAAGACGTAAATCTGATGCCACACCTGAAAATAGGACCTTGTGTGCACTGCCACACTCAAATAACGAAGAACCCCTCTGGAACTGTATATCACTGACTTTAAGACACTTTCTATCAGAAGATGCACTGTTATTTTATATATGACTAAAAAGGAAGGGAAAACTGTCAAGTGAGCTAAGATGCAATGCCTTCTTACCACGTTAATTTTAAGACCCATCCCAATTTCAGAAATGTTAAAATGTGAAAAGTGCACATATCAGAATCAATGAAATATATAAGAAACCCCTTTTGCACAAGGAAAACTCATACCCCTTCACTATTTGAGTTTGGGGAAAAATCCTGCTAATATTCTGGGAATAGAGAAAATGTTTAAAATTGTTCTAAGAAACAAACTCCTAGACATTTAAAGATAAACAGAGCTATCTCTAATTTAAATATCCATTTTTATTACTTTTTTCTTTTTTCTATGGGTGATAAGGGTTTGTTTGTTTGTTTGTTTGTTTATATGTTTGCAAAATATTTCTTTGGTACCCCAGTACAATAAGACTACCATAAAGACAAATTTTTCATTGTTAAATTCACTCTTAATTATATTCCTTCGCTGTTAATTATGCATTTTCAAGTGCATCTCTAACCCCACCCCCCACATCTGAATGAATAAAAAGTAACCATTTACAGGCACCAAAGGAAGTATCAGGTAGATTTTGATATCTCATTTGGTGAAGAACTTTGAGCAAAAGTGATTTGTATTCAGTACTGAAATATTAGTCATAGCATCTAAATCATACAGTATTTCCTGTAAGCCTTTGTCTCCAAGCTGGGTGGCAATTCTGAATTGGATAAACATTCTTCTAAAAATGCCTGTATTGCACAGAAAATCCTTTGGAGATGGATATTCCTGATCTCAATTAAAAATTTCCACATTTAATTTTAGTCTTTTTTTTTTCTTTCTACTATTTGTTTTGGAAAAACCTGTACATCTGGCTTCCCCATCCCAGATCAATTTGAGGCAATTTCCATGGCTAGTTCTTAAGGAAATTTTTCCTTCTATACTTCACTTGAAGTATTTAAGGCAAGCACAGAACTATCCAATAACCCATCTTTTAAGTTCCCCAATTTAGTTATGAAGTTTTCTTCTAAGCCCTCAATGTCCAACCGCCATAAAAAAAAAATTGTGAGCGTGTTATTCAACGCTGTTTCGTAACTTCAGCTGAAAAAACAAATGGCAGTATTTGAGGCTCCTCATTTTGGTGTTTGCAGTGGTGTTTTTTGGTTTTTTGTTTGTTTGCTTGTTTGTTTCAGTGTGTGAAGTTTGCCTTCTATTTTTTTTTTAAGTTGTTTATTTTAATTCTAGTCTAGTTAACATACAGTGTTACATTAGTGGCAGGTGTATAATATACTGATTCAACAATTCTATACATTACTCCGTGCTCATCATGATGCAGGCTCCTCATTTTGAGGAGATTGTAAATACGAAATTAGTTCTTCAAAAGAAAGCAATATCCTCCATCATTTCGCACTAACAGCTATGAAAGAGTATTGTAACGTTCCGTTACTGCCAGCGTAACTGTTTTGCTTCCTAGTTTCTGGACAGATTATGGAGGGTCCTTCTTAGTGCCAGTTCCATTTGTCCTGTTCCTCTCCTCCTCTCCTACAGATGTTACAGACATTGCATTAACTTGTTCTACCCACCAAGGAAGCCACCTCTATAATTAAAAACTGATTGGCAGGTGATATCCTAGAACCTTAAAAAATGCCAAAGAAGTATTTTCCCCACTTTACTTCCTAAGTCTGGAAGGCAAGCCAGTAGAATATTTTTCCAAGAAACATTGTTTATAGACCTTATCTTCTCTACATTATAGGGGGGATTCT
Source organism: Herpailurus yagouaroundi (assembly GCF_014898765.1). Taxonomy (NCBI): domain Eukaryota; kingdom Metazoa; phylum Chordata; class Mammalia; order Carnivora; family Felidae; genus Herpailurus; species Herpailurus yagouaroundi. The sequence goes on from NW_024412388.1 coordinate 55,532,164, forward strand.
CCCTTATTGGTCTTTGTACAGATTTTATTCAATTTTTTATTGAAATTGTAATAATACTCTTAAGAACTATGGAACTGAGTGCTTTTTTTGATCACATAGCATAGAACTCCAATTACCTGCATTTGTTAGTTGGGGAGAAAGGAGATTATGTGCAAAGATCTGGAACGATTTGGGGTTCAGAGCAACTGTTGTGATCAATTCACAAAGACATTTGGCCATAATGGGATACCATAGCCAAAGACGGAATTACAGTAATGTTGTCCAAAATTAACAGGCCATAACTACTAAAGACAGGTGCAAGGCAAACTGAATTTGGATACCAATGAGTTTGAAATGGGATACTTCATTCAGCAACCTCAGATTTATACTGTTGCCTTTTTTACGGTCTCATTGAAAGCTTACTCTTTCCCACTGGGGTAGGGGGAAGGCATATCCCGAGTGATCTTGTTGAGCTGTCCGCACTCTGCCAAGCGGTTCTGTTGATGGACATATGTCTGGCCACTTGAGAACTGTGCCTGAGTGAAATACACTTACACGAGTCAATTATTAATGATAGTGCCTTTAACAACTCCCTGAAAAGGTGGGGACGTGATTTCTTCCACAGAGCTGACTTCAGCCAAACTCACAGATGCTGAAATCTGGCATTTGCAAAATTTTAATTTTTTCTCATAGAGCCATCATGAAATAAACACATCACCTTTTTATACCCTATCATTATCCCAGTATATTAGGTTTTGTTTCCTTTTTCCATTAATACCATTCTTGTTTCAATCCGTGAAGTGTACTGCTTGATTTCATTTGGGATTTGTATTTGTGTTTTTGTTTTCCATTCCTTTATATTTCTTTGGTTCGTAGTGTCAGAAGATGATGTTTTTTATGACAAACTGCCCTCGTTTGAAAGGCGCTGTGAAACGCTGGCAGGTATGGTGCTAGCCAAGTGATCTCTAGATATCTAGACTTTAAAAATCCAAGCCATTATACCATCTGACTGCTATAAACTTCATGGACATGCTACTCACCTCATGAGTGTCTGGTGCCTCTCAGATGCACCCTATTTATTGTTCATCATGGAAATCATGCCACCGAAATTTTTTTTGAGTGAACGTATTAAAAAGCAGCAGGTTGCATGACAGTTTCTCAAAAGGTTTGAAAAAGGTGAGATGCTATTGCTTTGTGAATTTACAAAGGAAGGAATAATTTAACTGCTCAGAATTACATGTCCAGTGACTGCTATTTAATTTAAAATATAATAGAGCACCGTTAGTAATCCTGTTTTCTCTTTGGTACATAGGTAAAGGGTGTTTTGTGTCTGGATGCCTAAGGTGATTCCAGGGGAGGGGACGGAAGATATGTGACTTCTTCCACGAACTTTAAATTGATATGCAATGCTGTTGTCATTTAAAACCTAAGCTAAGTTTGATATAACCCATAACTCCGAGTTTATCTTTTTGCAAATATAGAAGGGGATGACATTGAAGATGAAATGGATACAGCAATTGCTGAATGACAGTTTGCCCAAACTAGTGCAGTTAAAATATGCTGACGCCCCTGCATGGCCAGGAAGACTTCTGCTCCATGCGCTCAAGCACCAAGTATCAAGCTACCAACAACACATGCCCATCCCTTTAGGCCTCCATAGCTTTGCTTTTGCTTTCTGTTTCCTGAACTAAAAACAAAACGAAACATAGATTGCCAGCCTTCCCTTTTTCCTGCACGCTAATGGCATGCAGTGCCTCTGCCCTCCCCCATAGTGAGATTAATGACCTGTAACTCATACTGTGTCCTTCTCTCTCCCTCTCCTTAACCTTTCCCATCCCGCTTCAACTCCTGGCCATACAGAGAATGAACAGCCTTCCCTCGTTTGGTTTGACAGAGGAAAGTTTTATTTGACTTTTGAAGGTAAGTAGTACATAGCATACCAGATTCTAATTTATACCCCTCATCCTTTTTTCCCACCTGCATTTCCAAATCCCAGTTCTCTTCAAAAGACCTCGTCCCACTTTCTGTGTACAAATGCTATGGCTACTTGGAAACTATTAAACACTAAAGAAAATACAACATGAATTTGGTTTGTATGGGATCTTCCATTTTTCATACTAAAAAAAAAACACATTAAAAAAACCAAGCTGATTTGCAGTTAATATTGGTTACTTGTGTTAAATTAAAAAACAAAACAAAACAAAACAAAAAACAACACCTTTTTTGGACAAGGAACTTAACTCTGTCAACCAGGGCCCTTTCCTTACTCTTTTGCAAATGCAATACAACAAATGTAAGGATATTTTGGGTTGGAACTGGCTTTTAATTTTGTTTTGGACAATTAACGTTTCTGATGCAATATCCATTAATGTAAAACATAAGTACGTATACATGTTCTTATGACAAGGAATGCTGCATGGGAGATCAGAAAAATGAGGAAAAGAACAAAAAGGGGTGTCTTCGTAAGTTCTGTTTGCATCTTCTGAAATTGCACCGGACATGGCTGCAGTAAGGTGGATAACTGTCGCTGGACCCGCCATTTTAGAAGTTTAAGGAGAATATATATAAATATAATGTCAGATATTTAACCTCCGTGTTGGATACTTTTATATTCTGAATTAAGGATGAGCAATCTTCTGTTTTATATTTAAATTCTGAATCACTTTAACAGGCCAAGCATTTGCTAAAAAGTCCTACTTAAGCTAATTGTGGGGAAAGTTTAAGTAATTTAATTTGTGGGCCCTCTTACCCATAAATATTTATCACTTAAACCCCTACTTTCTACCACTTGATTGATTGATTGATTGATTGATTGCAAAAGGTGATTTTATTAAAGCACAGGGACAGGACCTGTGGCCGGAAAGAGCTGTACTGGGGCTGTGATGAGTGAGTTAAGGGAGGTAAAGACAAAATGGAGGCTTCCCAAAGGACTTTCATATGCTAAAGAGGACTCAGAAGATACCAGAGGCCTAGCTATTGTCAAGCAAAGGTTGTTTTCGGGGATGATTCATGTTTCCCACATGATGTCAGAAGCCTTCATCTCTGCAGGTATTACTTTTGTAATAATGCAAAATCCACAACTTAGGACCTTCTAAACTTTCTCTTTGCGTTAGATGGAACTAAAACGTGCCCAGGTGTCTTTTTACTGATCAACACATCTCAAAAGGAAAAGCTACAGTTGAATAGGTTGGTAATCCCAAAGTACAGCAAATACCTGCATATGTAAAAGGCCTATCTCTGGTTCAGTTTGGCCACAGCAGAAACTGTAGTTTACCCTGTTTTAACCAAGAAACTAAACAATACACTACTGCCTACCCTCAAGTATTTGGGGCTCAGTAAAAAACAATGTGGACTGTGTTTGTTGTTTCCATTTATTTTGGTTTTAAAGTATCTATTGGCTCATTTGTTTGTGTTTAAGTCTGGGTTTCTTTAAATAGAAAGAGAAAGAGACTTCTTTGGAGATACCCATCTAAAGACAATTTTAGGCTGTTGGTTTGTTTTTAAAATATGTATTATCAAATAAATATAAGTATTAATAACTGTGTAGACTAACATAATGTGAACTACATCTTTTTTCCATTTCAGGAAAATATAATAATAATATGTAGTATAAGATAAAATATAATATTAGGTATCTAAAGTTGGTAACATTGCCATTCTAATTAGTAAGATCTGAATTTCTTAAGCATCTTAATTTGGACCAAGAGAGTCATGCAAGAAGTTTTTTTTTTTTTCTTAAACGTTTATTCATTTTTCAGAGACAAAGGGAGAACAGCATGATTGGGGGGACAGAAAGAGTGGGAGATAATCCAAAGCAGGCTCCAGACTCTGTGTGTCAGCACAGAGCCTGATGCAGGGTTTGAATCCATGAACAGTGAGCTCATGACCTGAACCAAAGTCAGACACTTAACCAACTGAGCCACCCAGGTGCCCCACAAGGAGTTTAAATAGAAATAAATCAGAATCTCTAGTGCTGTGTTACCTTCATGCTGGACTTTGCTCAAGTCAAGGAAGTATAGAAAAGGCTTCCCCAGGGACTATAGGAGCAGCCTTATCACAAATATATGTCCCTACTTATCTCATTAAGAAATGTTCATGCAGACAAAGTACATTAAAATGAACTTCAGGACTTAGGAGAAACTAAACATGACACTTGACCACCTGAGCAAGAATGGCCATGTCTTAAGAATGGAGAAGGTTTGTTTTCACCATTCATGCACAGTAGTCTCAGGTATTTTTAGCTAGTGCAACGTGGAAGGATTTTTTTAATTTTCCGCTGTGATGATAAATAACACAGAAATGATGACATGTTAAATTGCATTGAGAATAGTGCCCCTACCCCAACGGACTGTCATTCAACATGTTTTATTGAGTAGCACTTCTAGCATATTCTTCTAGGGCACCCTGATTTTTACCCATATTTGTTTATTCATATTATCATTTTCCTCAATTCTTCATTCAGGGAATACAGAAGAAGAAAAAATATTCCCAGCTCAAAATATACATCTGTTCTAAATAGCTTTCAAATTATTACTTATTGGCATCTAAATAGTGTTCAAAACCTTAGCTGGTCTCATTCATTAATTTGTTCTTATAGTGCTCTAGGCATTGTACTTACTCAGTAAGTGTTTGAGCCACTGACCAACCAACCAACTAATGAGCATTGGCTTATGAATTTATTTGGAGGTAAACATGCTATGCTTCATACTTCCAAATTTGATTTAACAAGAAATATAGAAAAGTGTTAAAACAATGGTTCTAACTCACACGAGTTCCAAAGCTTTTCTTAGTGTTTCACTTTTACAAGCAATTTCACTAAAATCTTAACCTATTAAAGTTGGGCTTTAAAAAAAAAAGTAAAGTGTACAAAAGGTAGTGACTTTTTAAATTAATTCATCCAAGAGTATATCCTATTGAAGTTTTCAAGTATTCTTCTGAGACGGAAGGAAGGGAAAGATATTTCCATGACAAGTAGAAGATGGGACTATTAGGTATTTGAACAATTCCCTAGAGCATTTTAACATCAAGATGTTTCCAGAAATGTGCTGTCCCTTTCCTTGATTAGCTTACTTAACTACAAAATCATCTTGTATCTGGTCATGAAAAAAAAAGAAACAAAAAAAAACCCTTGCAACCATTCTCAAGTGTCCTTGTGTCTGAATATCATCTCCATCCTCTGTGCATGGAGGCTCTTGCACACTCATCTCTAGAAAGTTCTGTGCTCCCATTATTGCTCTTACCCCTATCACGCCTTCGGGAATGTCACATCCTTAGCAACACCCTCCTCTACATTCGCAGGCTGTCTGCCAACTTCGCCCACCTGTTTCCTTAACTGAATCCCAGCTCTCTCCAGGGACCATCACTTCTGTAGCACTCTTCACAGAAAGTACTCCAGTCTTCTGTGGGCCATATGTCATGGGACTAGAGGCGGTGTTTCAATTGTCCCAATACCTTCTTGCCACTTCCAGAGCCACCTGATAATTCCACCTCCTACTGCCCCTTACTGCTGTCCACTAGCTGCAGAGTATTCCTTAACTGCAGGCTTAGAGATGCTGGAGCTCCTTTTCACCCTCTTCTTCACCTTGCTCACTAACTTTATCCTGTGACAAAGATTGATGTGTGTGACCCATCCAAGACCCTGGCTTTAGGGTCTCTTTGACTTCTGCAGCTCCAACAGACTTTCTCTTCACACCACTCAGTAATCCACACCTCTGGCTACATCTTGTCAATGGTCCCCACTGGCAAGTATCACGTTGTATACCTCATAATTACCAAGTTAGTCACCCTTTCTGTACACCAAGTGCTGCATTGAGGCAGTGATTTTTTTTTTTTCATTTGACAAATATGTATCGAGTAGTGCTATGTGCTAGTACTGTGTAAGCACTCCCCAGTAGGAAGCAAAACAGAAAAATATCCCTGTCACCATGGAGCTTACATTCTGATGTGGAGAGTCCAAAATAAAAAGATAAATAAGGAAAATATGTACCATGGAGATGGTAGTAAGTTCTACAGAGAAAAATAAAATAGGGGAACCTGAAGTAATAAAAGTCATGAGTAATAATAAATAATATCTCAGTGCTCACCATGTGCAAAGTATGTCCCACTATTATGTGACTTCATCTGTACCCTTCACTGATGAAGAAATTAAGATTCAGAGAATATAAATAACTTTCACAGGATCACTCAGCCAGAAAGAGGCACAGTAGGAATTTAAACCCAGGTGGCCTAGCTGGAGACCTAGGATGATGCTCTGCACACATGACTTCATTCAGTCTTATAAACAACAGTCCCTTGAGGTCAGTGGTTCTGGTGGGTTTCCCCAAATCTCCTAACCTTCCAGCTCTCCAGTCTCCTGACTATACCTTATCTTTGACTTCACTGAGACTCCTGGTCTCGTGTCCACCCCGTTCATAGTGCACTAGCACTAGCCTACATTCAAGTTCTTTTCTAGACCCCATGGAGGAAAAATAAGTTTCTGGAATGGTTCCAATAATCCAACAGCAGCTACACCTCCCTCTTTGGAATTACGTTGTTTATGTGAAAAGAATGAACTTTTGGACATTTTAAACTTCTGACTTCCTTCGGTAGGGTCTTAGATATCCCTACTTGATCATTGCTATGATGCAGTCATAGAGATGGACCACTCAACTTTCCTTACCCTGGCCTAGGTAAGGAAATATCCTGCAAGAAGCACACAGGCCACATGTTTTACATGTGGCCAGAAGGATATTAATTTATTCATCTGAGATTCACTAGGGAAAGGAAAATCGGAAGGCGTGACCAGTTTTCTGGAAAGCAAATGTTTTGCTAAATTCACAATATTCTCCAAGTGGGAAGTGGCCACTAATTGTCCCTACCTCACTGTAGGCCCTTTTCAGTCAACAACGTGGTGAAGTTATTGAGCACCCAACTCTGCAAACCACAGTGCTAAGTACAGTGTTAAGTACAACCAGGTTAAGAGAAAATACATAGAGGGGCGCCTAGCGGCTCAGTCGGTTAAGCGTCCGACTTCGGCTCAGGTCATGATCTCGCGGTCCGTGGGTTCGAGCCCTGCGCCGGGCTCTGTGCTGACAGCTCAGAGCCTGGAGCCTATTTCAGATTCTGTGTCTCCCTCTTTCTCTGACCCTTCCTTGTTCATGCTTTCTCTCTGTCTGTCTCAAAAATAAATAAATGTTAAAAAAATTTTTTTTTTTAAAAGAGAAAATACATAGAAACATGAGAAGCAGTGATGCAAGACCATCTTCCTGAAAAATATTACAATCACACTCCCTAGCTATTCTTAATGTCTGTATGTAAACTCTGTGGTAAATAAAAAATGTGAAATCCTTTCAATTAATAACTGAAGGACACAGAGAGCTTTTTTAAATAGCCTAACTTGTTAACATCCAAGTGAAGCTGAACCATAAAAATGTTCCACCCGGCAGATCTGCTGAGGGTTTCAGAATTCACGTTGCTTCTTCATAAAAAATGAGTTGCCCGCTTCTGACTTCAGATGCCAATCTCAAGTCCCAGGTTGTCACCTGTGCTTCTGACTGCCCAGCTATAAATTGAAGGTTCTTACAAACCCCCAACTTGGGTTTAGTAATTTGTCAGAACAGCTCACAGAGCTGAGCTTTACATCCTATTACCAGTTTATTATAAAGGATACGACTCAGGAACAGCCAGATGAAAGACATAGATAGGGCAAGGTTTGGGAAGGGGCGTGGAGCTTCCAGGCCCTCTCTGAGTATGCCACCCTTCTAGTACCTTGATGTGTTTATCCAACTGGAAGATCTCCAAACCTCATTGTTCAGGAGTTTGATGGAGGCTGTTTGCATAGGCATGATTGATCATTGGTGAGTAAGTCTATCTCCAGGCTCTCTCCTCTCTCCAGAGGTTGGGGGATGGGACAGAAAGTTCCAATCATCTAATTACATGATTGTTCCTCTCTGGCAAGGAGCCCCATCCTCCAAGAGTCTCCTCATTAGTATAAACTCAAGTATGGCTGAAGGAGGCTTATTTGGAATAACAAAAGACTCCCCCTCTCACCCTTATTACTCAAGAAATTACGGAGAGTTTAGGAGCTCTATTGCCAGGAACTGGAACAAAAGACCAAATATGTATTTCTTAATATCGTGGTCAGCGAAATGTTCCCTGTTTTTGCCCTGATGTCTAGGCCAAATTGAACAGGTTGTTAGGGAGGACATGAATGTACAGAATTATATCAGAATTCTATCCATTTAAATAGTTGTGAGACAGCATAAGAGTAGGTGGTATCTTCTATTTTGAGTCACCAAGCAAGGAGTACCTAGCTAGTGAAAAGATCATTTTATTTGGATTCAGCATATCCAGGGTGCTGTTGCTGATGCCAATACTCAGCATATCCAGGGTGCTGTTGCTGATGCCAATACTTCTGATGCTGTTTCACTGATAAGGCCTTATCATGGGCCACATCTTGTGCTAATTACTCAGTATCCATACGCTCATGTAAACCCACACAGTAACTGTATGATGTGGGCACCATTGTTACTCACACTTTACAGATGAGTAAACAGAGCCTCTAAGATTTTAGGTCACTTTCACAAGATAACACAGCTAGTAAGTGAGTGAATTGGTTCAGAGCGAGTTAAGTGTTGAGTTACAAAACCAATGTTCCCAACTACTATAATTTTCAAATCTTGACTGACCAATAACCATGTAACCTTGAGAATTTAATGCCTCTGAGCCTCTGTTTTATAATAACCACTTTGCAAGACAGGAAAATCAAGTAAGATAGATTTTTTTTGTTTGAATGTACTATATAACGTGAAAGGTTTTTGGTTTATTTTGTTTTTATTAAGAGTTTATGTTTTAGAGCAGTTTTAGATTCACAGTAAAATTTAGAGGAAAATATAGAAATTTTCCATATGCACCCTGCCCCCATCATGCACAGCTTCCCGTTATCAACATCCTCCACCAAAGTGGTTCATTTTTTACACCTGATGAACCTACATTCCATACATCATACATCATAATCATTCAAAGACCATAGTTTACATTAGGATTCATTCTTGGTGTTTTATATCCTATGGATTTGGACAATTGTATAATGATGTGTATTCACCATTATAATATTCAGAGTATTTTCACTACCCTAAAAATCCTCTGTTCATCTCTCCCCTGGCCCTCAACCCCTGGCAACCACTGATCTTTTTGCTGTCTCTACAGTTTTTGCTTTTCCAGAATGTTATATAATTGGAATTATATGATATGTAGCCTTTTCAGATTGACTTCTTTCACTTAGTAGTATGTATGTAAGGTTCCTCCATATCTTCTTATGGTTTGATAGCTCTGTAAAGTTCTTATTATTCATACTTTGAGTTTGCATTCAAACTGAATGAGGAGAATTAAGGAAAGTGGCCAAAAAAGTTCTGTACCCAAGATGACTTCGTTTCTTGTGTCTACTATTCTCCCGCTCTCCAAAGTAACCCTGTGGGTGTGTGGTGTGACCAAGTCTGGGAGGTTTCTCTTGTATCTCCATCAGACTCACTGATGGTGTATTTTCTTCTCTTATGGCCATAACAGTCCTAAGTACATAGATGTTTCTGAAAATGTCCCTCACCCAAAAGAAAATGGATAATTCAATAACTTTAAAATGCATAAATGTTAGATTGCCTTGATTTGCTCAAGACTGAATATTTTTTACTCCCCAGCAAAGGAGATGAACCCAGAGTTTGAATTATACATGCCTGGGCACAGAAGTAGATTGTATGATGGCATTTCCCATCTGACTGGGGTTACCAAATAGAGAACTAATGAGGTCAGCACAAAGCTGCAGAAAGAAGAGTTGCCCTATGTAGACAATTTTCAAACCTAAAGCATAAGTTAAATTGTTCCCTTGAGCACGAAAAAGGAACTAAGGTCAACGATGAATAGAATAGAAAAGGTAAAGAATATTCACTCATGCATTCCTCCTTCAGTGGTTAATGAGCTTTCCATGAGTTCCTCATAACTCCAAGCCCCTATGCAGGAGTGATGGAGGTAAAGCTATATGGTTTCTGCCTTCTAGAAATTCACAAGAAATAGAGGAACAAGGCACTTCCTTATAAAAGGCAAACTACAGCAAATGCTGTAATAGTATGTAAAAAAGTGCTGGAAATGTATGAATAACGGATAGACTTCTAATCAGGAAGAATCTGGGATAACTTCTGGAAGCAGAGAGACTTGAGCTGGCTGATGTTAAGGGAAAGAGCTTCAGACAGCTAAGAGTGTCCCAACTTGAAGAAGTGACTTGAGCAAAGACATTCGGGTGAGTGATGTCTAGATTATATTCAGAACTGGTAAACACTGGGAGAGGAGAGGAATGTTTTTAAAAATATCTTGAAAAATAGGTAGAGATCATATTCTAAAAGACTTTATATACTGAGAAAAATTTGAATACAATCCCTATGCAAGGTGAAACTTTTGAGAATTTTATGGGAGAGGACGTGGTATGATCATCTTTGACTTTTAGGATTAGAGGCAGGGAGAAATTTGGGGATTTACTGAAGTAGTTCAAGAGAAGTAGTAGGGACAGACAGAACTGTCTGTCAATTGAATTACTTCAATTAAAGTAAATCATTTGAAATCTACTAGGTTGTGGAAAGGAGTGAAAACTTCCATCCTGAGACACGGAGAGAGGGGTGCTATTGTAAGCCAGGAGAAAGGGGTCTCCAAGAGTACTAGGATTTGGTTAGAAAAAAAGGAGTTGCTTTTGGGACTTCTCAACTTTAAGGCCCACACGTTCCATGTAGATGAGTTAAGGAGTAAACAGACTGTGGAACTTTGGGAGTCATTTGCTTAGAGATAAGGGCTGAATCCATGGAGGTAAGGGTTTAACCTTGGGGCACGCCTGCATTCAGAAGCCATATTGGAAAAAGAATGCATAGTGATTTAGAACTTTCTCTGTTGTATCCTTTCTTTAAATAGCCACACAAACACTATATTTTAATTTTTTTAATATCTATTTTTGAGAGAGAGAGAGAGAGAAGGAGTATGAGCGGGGGAGGGGCAGAGAGAGAGGGAGACACAGAATCCAAAGCAGGCTCCAGGCTCCAAGCTGTCAGCACAGAGCCCAACATGGGGCTCGAACTCACAGACTGCAAGATCATGACCTGAGCTGAAATCATATGGTTAGATGACTGAGCCACCCAGGTGCTCCATTAATTTTTAATGCATGGTATTCAGTGGATATGTTTTTGTAGAATATATTACATGCCTAGATCTTTTGCTTATCTTTTGTCTCTCAGTTGTTCACACTCAAGAGAATGCCTAACTGGCTGACCCAGTTGCACATGACTGTTAACCTAAGTATCAGATAGGAAAATTGCAAACGTCAAGCCTAGAGGGAAAATACCAACTTTCAGATAGCTGTTGTTGCAAATACAAGTCAACATAGAGCTGATGCACTGCCTCCTTTCCCTAACTGCTTCCCTTCAAAGCCTTTGTCCTCTTTGGGTGTGTGTCCTTCTCATCTGTCTTACAATCTTTTATCTTTACATCCTTTTTCTTCCTTCTGACACACAGATGTGAACACTCAAAAGTGAACATAATATGAGATGAAGGATACTTTCAGTATTTGTTGTATACATCAAAAACAATGTAATGACTTGTATAAGCCTTAAAAATAATTGAATAATAAATTTTGAATTTCTTTGTTTTTGAATAGAAAGAGAATTTTTTTTTGTAGGATACTACATTTTTCTTCTTCCATATAGTAGGAACTCTTGCAAAATAGTGTAATGTTCCCTACCTATGCCCATAATACACATATAGACATATCTGTCATGTGAGTTTGACTCAAAATACTCTTCATGGTAGCTCCAATATGTACATGCCTAGATGTGCTCATAGTTAATACTCTTTAGCAGGAGTCAGGACTGTCTTCAGATGTTTATATACACATATATATACAAAATCGATCATGATGGATGGATAGCAAAATGCTATGGTTTTCTCTATGTACTAATTCTGCAATAGGTAGGTATGTGATAGGGAAAAGAGTGAACAGATTTGTGGAATAAGGCCTTGATAATATTGCTAGAGGAACAGATATTGTTATGACTATGTTTATTCAATCAGCAAGTGTTTACTGAGTCCCTACTATGTACATGGTACCATGAAAGGCATTAGGTTTACAGTAGTGAACAAGAAAGACAGGTTTCTATCTTCATGGAGCGTGGAAGTCAGACATTAAACAAGTAGCTACAATAATGTGCAGAGATTGTTATATCTGGGAGATAAGTATTTTGGAGGCACCCGATGGAGACCTAACCTGGCCTAGAAGTTAGGGAGAGCTTCCAAAAGAAAAGATGAAAGTCTACATAGAGTCTGCTTTGAAGAGATATAAAATGTTGCTGAGTTAGAGTTCTGATATAAAATCTTATGTAATGTAACAATGTTAACCTAAAGGTATATTGGGTATTATCCTAGATATTGAGAATAGTAAAAAAGTTTCCAATTAACTTATATCCGTTTGCTTTCAGCACATACACATGTACACACACACACACACACACACACACACAAAGAAAATATATGTTATATATATGTATACACACACACACACACACACACACATATATATATATATATATATATAAAGAGAGAGAGAGAGAGAATGTATATACACATATATATGGAGAGAGAGGCAAAGGTGTGTGTGCACATATGCAAATCCCCACATTGGCTCTGGCATTAGCCTCAGCTATAGGTAACTTACTCAACCCCTCTAAGTCTCAAGTTTCCTCCTATGGAAATTGGAGTAACGATGGCACCTAGTGCATAAGGTTGTTGTCAAGATTAAATTGTCAAGTACTGAGGTCAGTGAATGCGAAGCACTCAATAACCATTAGCTATTAGCACTATTCTCCAACTTCATACTTCCCTTGCTTGTAACATGGCTGTGTTTTGTTTAGTTTTTGTCTGCTTTGGAGAAGATTGGGTTGTAGCACTCTAGTCTTCTTCCACACAAAACATGTGGCAACTTGACATGGCCTCCCTCCTTGTCAGCAGGGACAAGGAGCAATCTTTCCCCCACTGCTTATGGAGGAAGAGAATGATTTGGAAGCAGAATGCATCATCCTCCCTGCTATACACCCCCTACTTCCTCCAGAGCCTATCATTAAAGCTGACTTGTTGAGACTAATGATCTGCCTGGTGATACACTCCTCAGGGTGCTATGTTAATGCTGATGGGAGATGCGGGAAGAAAATCTGTTACTGTCTCTTTTATTAAAGGATTTGTAAATCATGGCATTTCGGCATATTTGACAAGGAATTTCAAATTCCCTGAGAAGAGAATGGAGAAGCTAAGAATCACCAGGGGACTGCTTTACCTTTGCAGAGTTGCAGAGCTTTCTTTTCATTATTATTATGTGTCCTATAAGAAGAGCTATCCATAAATTAAGGCTGCCCATACCATTGTACTCTGGACTCTGGCTACCCCAGACAGAGGATAACCCCTGACCACCCCTTCAGAGAGGAAAGCTGGCATATTGAATGAAGAAGTGGTTCAAAGAGGTCATGTCAAGACTCCAGAGAATCTCCCATTTCTTCTTTTTCTTTTTCTTTTTTTTTTAGGAGAGCATGAGAGAGCGAGTACAAGCGGGAGAGGGGCAAAAGGCGGGGGGGGGGGGGTGGTAGAGAGAGAGAGAGAGAGAGAGAGAAAGAATCTCAAGCAGGCCCCATGCGTAGCGTGGAGCCCAACGCGGGGCTCAATCCCACTTTCCTGGGATCATGACCTGAGCCCAGATCAAGAGTCGGGCACCCACCTAAATGAGTCACCCAGGTGCCCCAAGAGAATCTCCTATTTCTAAGCTATTTCATGTGTGTGGAATGAATATATTTAATAAGCACCACAAATAGCCATAAGAGATTTTAGTCATTTGTGAAAGGCCTTTGTAAACTATAAAGTACTATACATATGTAATCATTTCCTAAAATAATAATTGGCATTAATGAATATTTAATATGTGCTAAGCATTTTGCACTCATTACTGCATTTATTAACTCAGAGATTGATTTGGACTCATCAAGACAAGGCATTTAAGGCAAAGCTTTAAGAGAAGCTGTTGCCCTTAAGATTCCCACCCTTTTTTGTCTTCAGCTATTTTGCAACATGCATGTGGTGATAATTTCTGCTAGAGCATGGACTGTTAGCAGACAGGAGTTTTCATGGACTTGTTCCCCTTCTGGCTATGCTGTATTAAGTCACCAGGACATGAGTAAATTTGGCCTTGGGTTTCTTTTCCTGCTGGCACACACTCACACAGTGTGTGCTAGTTACAATTGTGTTTCTTGGTTTCATATTCAAAATAATTACTGCGTGCCTTCTCGTACAATCTGATTTAGAGGCTTGAAATATGCCTCTGAGAGCACAAAAGGTTATTCTGGAGAAGTGTCACAAAGGAGCAAGGGTGACATTACTTTTTCAAGGATGTGTTGGTGACTTTCAAGAGCTGCCATTGTCATTGTTAAGCATGAGCCTGGGAAGAGGAATCATGAGTTATTTAACGATGATTACTCCTTTCCTTAGATTTTGCCTTTTTTGGACTCTGCTCACGGCCCATTCCCCATGATGCTGGCAGTTCAAATTACAGGCTTTCAGACAGTCAGATTACAATAATATTTTTCATGCCTCTCCATTCATAAATATCAGCCTTCTAGGGGAATAACTTTTAGTAGTGTTCAAAATTACCAGCATCCATTTTCAGAGTGTAAGAACAAGAACTACTCAAGAAATAAATAACGGAGAAATGTAGAAACCCCAGTGATATTTGAGATCTAACTTCCAATTTCTGTTCATATTTTTTGCCGCAATATCAAAGTAATGCAGCCTCTTTTTAGAAAATTTAGAAAATCAGAAAAATATAAAGAAAATAAGTCTAATAATCATAGGTAATCCTTGTTACCATTGGTGTATTTCATTTCCAAAGTTTTTCATGTGATGTGACTGTGTGTGTGTGTGTCTGCATGTATAGTGTATATTTTCATAATTATGCATCCTTTTATTTTAGTATATGATAATGTCCACCATGCTATTAAAATGTATTTTATTATTTTAATGTTTATTTTTGAGAGAGAGCAAGCAGAGGATCCAAAGCAGACTCTGCTCTGACAGCAAAGAATCTGATGTGGAGTTTGAACTCACGAACCATGAGATCATGACCCAAGAGAGCCAAAGTCAGACATTTAACTGACTGACCCACCCAGGAGCTCCCCTTAATATGTATTTTAAAACAGCTCATAGTGGGGCAGCTGGGCCACTCAGTTACGTGTCTGACTTTGGATCGGGTCCTGATCTCGCAGCAGGTGGGTTTGAGCCCTGCATTAGGTTCCGTGCTGACAGCTCAGAGCCTGGAGCCTGCTTCGGATTCTGTGTCTCCCTCTCTCTCTGCCCCTCCCCTGCTCGTTCTCTCTCTCTCTCTCTCTCTCTCTCTCTCTGTCTCTCTCTCTCTCTCAAAAATAAATATTTAAAAAAATTTTTTTATAAAAGAACTTAAATGTTCTCACACACACAAAAATGTAAGGCAATGGATGTGTTAATTAACCAGATGGAAGGAATCCCTTCACAATATATATGTGTATCAAATCATCATGATGTACACTTTAAATTTATTATAATTTTATTTCTCAGTTATACTTCAATAAAGCTGAAGGGGAAAAAAGATCCTAGAACTATAAAAATCATGAACCGCAAGATGGTGACCTGAGCCAAAGTCAAGACACTTAACCGACCGAGCCACCCAGGCGCCCCAATGGTAGCCATTTCAGTTGCATTTTACCATATGCAGAATGTGTGTGTGTGTATATATACATGTATGTGCGCATATATATACATGTATATGTACATATACATCTGTATAACCATGCTAATGGTTCCATACTATTATATACATGTACTTATCTTCTGTGAAGGGATATTTAGATTTTTACCTTTTTATTGCTATTATGTAAAATGGTGCAATGAGCAGCCGTAAACCTATATCCTCATTACTTGTCTTAATTTATCCTAAAGATAAATTGCTAAAAATGGAATTGCTATATTAAAGGGTATGCATATTTTAAATATATTTACTACATTACTGCCAAATGTGTCTCCAAAAGTTCATACCACCATTATGATTAACAATTTTTCCATGCCCTTATCAACACAGTTATATCAATATTTTCCCTTTTTCCAGCCTAACTGGGAAAATGTGATATGTGACTGTTTTCCGCTCCATTTTTAATTACTGAAAACTTGTTAACATCTGCGTAACATTTCATTGTCATGAATCACGATTTTTTACACTTCAATTATTAGGCATTTAAATTGCTCCAAGTTTTCCCATATGCAATGACATCTTTGCATATAATTCTTTGTCCTGAAGATATTTTCTTAGAATAGATTTTTTTTTTTGTAACGTTTATATATTATTGAGAGACAGAGAGATACAGAGCATGAACAGGAGAGGGGCAGAGAGAGGAGACACAGAATCCGAAGCAGGCTCCAGGCTCCGAGCTGTCAGCACAGAGCCCGACACGGGGCTCAAACTCACCAACTGTGAGATCATTACCTGAGCTGAAGTCAGATGCCCAACTAACTGAGCTACCCAGGCGCCTCTAGAATAGATTCTTAAAATTGGAATTATGGGCTAAAATTGTTCAGCTTTTAAACTTTTTTTTTAAATGTTTATTTATTTTTGAGACACAGAGAGAGACAGAGCATGAGCAGGGAAAGGGCAGAGAGAGAGAGACACACAACACAGAATCCCGAGCAGGCTCCAGGCTTTGAGCTGTCAGCACAGAGCCCGACGCAGGGCCCAAACTCATGAGCCATGAGATCGTGACCTGAGCTGAAATTGGACACTTAACTGACTGAGCCACCCAGGCACCCCAAAATTGTGCAGCTTTTAAAAGCTCGTGGTACACATTGTCAAGTGGCTTTCTAGAAAGGTTATGCCAATTTTTACTTCCATTAACATGATTTTGCAGTGCCTATCTCACCAAGTGTTGGTTTAGATCTTTTCTAATCTGAAAGGGTAAAAATTTCTCTCTTCCTGTTGCATTTCTTTGGTAACTAGTGAGGCTGAGCTTTTCGTTTTTTTTTTAGCCACTTATGGTTTTTTGGTGAATGTCCTGTTCCTGTTTAAAAATCTTCATGTTTCCCGCTTGTACTTGAGAAAGACTCTCGCAGGCTAAATGCTCATGTTGTCAACTCCCAGGCCATACACTAGCCACCACTTCTCTAAAAAGACACACCGGACTTTGCACAGGAAAATGTACTCCCTCTACCCAAACGTGCTCGAATGTCTTTTTTGGAACCTCTAACTCTTCCCATTCCTTAATAGACTCCTTGCTCATTCTCTTGGTGTCTTGGACCTGTGTCGCCATCCCCTACCATCGTATTCTCGCCTTGCTCCTGTTTGGTTTGAAGCCTGAGCCAGGCTCGCTTCAGCTTCTCTGACTATATCAAATCCGCCGACTATATTCACCTCCTCCCTGCCTCAGTTCAGGGACTGCTCATGTTGTTCATGGAAGAATACCTCTCCGGGCTTGACCGAGCTCTCCAGCCTTTCTTTCCTGTATACTCTTCCTTTGTATGTATGGTTCTTTCTAGATATTTTTCCAAGTATCTTGACTAAATCACGATCATTCTGGCACTGCAGATATTATTTACTCAGCATAAGTTTGAAGAAAGAAACTATTATCGTTTAGCAAAACTGGTGCTTTAAGTTTTTCCCAAGAGAGATGATGAGGTGTACAAGGACATTCACGTCCATGGCTCTTTTAAAACTGGAAACTAGTGGAGCTCAAGCTTCTTTTCATTATCCCCTCCTCTTACCCAGGGAGTCATGTTAGATTTTTGTTTTCCCCTAATTGCTCCTCAGTAGAATTTTAATATCACAGATGTACTATACATCTGGATGTGTACTCTATGTGTATCCATGTGCTTTATACATAAAAAGTTAAGATTTTTTTGTCTTCCCCTAAAAGCCAATTTCCATACCCTTTGGGGTGGTACTACCCCCACTGAGGATGCATGCTGTGCACCCAGCTGGATCTTGGAGCAAAGTTCACTAACATGAATGGGCAAACATTGATAATATAAGGTAGGGTTTAAGAATGCAATTGGAGGCATCTGGGTGGCTCAATCGGTTAAGCATCAGACTCTTGATTTTGGCTCAGGTCATGATCTCAAGGTTGCGGGATTGAGCTCCACATCAGGCACCATGCTGAGCGTAGAGTCTGCTTAGGATTCTCTCTCTCTTTCTTTCCCTCTGCCCCTCTCCCCTGCTCTCTCTCTCTGTCTCTTTCTCTCTCTCTCTAAAATAAAATTAGGGAAAAAAAGAATGCAGTTGAAGTTAGATCTGATTTTCAGTCCCAGCACTTCTACTTACTGTAGAGCAAGTTCCTTGAGCAGATTATGTAATTTTACTAAGATTCGATTCCTTCAATGGTAAAATGTACATAATGATGGATTGTACATCAAAAAACTGTTTGAGACTAGAAGACAAAATGCATATAAAGTACCCAGCACAGTGGCCATCACACTTAAGTGCTCTATATAAATTAGCTCTTGATATCATTATTCATGTTCTTTGTATACCATGCTGTAGCTGGCTCAGCCTTAGATGTGGGGTCAAACAAAATCTTAGTAATGTCTGTATGAAATTGTCTAGGATTTGGTCAGGCGAGTCCTCATACTGAAAACATTTTCATTATGGCTTTGTCTCCCACCTTGTGTCCATATTTAACAATAGTCCTTGTGTTGGATATGGTTGATGTAACTTTGATGATGAATACAAAGTATTATATTTTTATTTTCTGAGTAAAAAATATTATTTTAGGAAGTTAATGAAAGACGGCATTAATGTTGGATGATGGTTTGGGAACTGTAAGCAAAGACCCAATTTGAAGAACATTCTCTATAAAACATGACAAAAATGTCAACTGATCATGTTTCTGGACTGAGTGGAATTTGAAAAGTAGGAAATACACCTCAGCATTGATTTATATATCTGGGCAGGTGAACAGGGACTTACAAGGGGAAAGACTGAAAATAATTCTAATCCCATTTACACACCCAGAATTCAGTATCCTTAATACTTCTCTGTGCAAGCTGACTTTCTTAAGTGTGTTCCTCATTTTCATAAAGGAAATGTCTTGCACACTGAAAAGCATGTAACAGATACAATTCACACAATGCCACTGTGAGGGAAGACTAGGCCTCTGAGGCTCCTTCTATGGAAGAAGCATGAAGTTAAGTGGACTTAGACTTGTATCCTGACTCCCCCATCTACTGTCTGAGAATATGGGCAAATGACTCTTTTTTCAGACTCGCTTTCTTGATCTGTAATAGGTGGTAATGTCTATTTGGCACAGGATTCTGGTGGTAATTAAATGATGTGCTATGTGTAAAGCATAAAAGACAGTGTTTAGCTCAGGGCAGGTACTCAGTAATACTGATGCCTTTTTTTATAAGGTTTGCCCTTTTTCCTTTTTATTGGCACGCAGCAAGTAAGTTGATGCTATTTATCTCGGGATATGAGAAACCCAAGTAGCAACTGGGGAAACAACTTTTAGAAGCCTCTGGTTTTATCATCTATAAAATAGTGATAATAATCTGTGTTTTTTTCCCTTAAAAGTGTGAGGATTCATGTAAGGTAATACATGTAAAACATTTAGCGAAGTCCCTAGAACAAAAGCGTATGCTCATTTTAGCTCTCATGCCAGCATTATTATTTATTAGATTAGGCTAGAGCATTTATTAGGCTACCAAAAATTCTAAAATAGACAAAAACATACAAATATACCAAAAATATACAAAATAATTAATGTATAGAGTGCAGCATACACACAAACATATATACAACATACATATAGTTCATATAATTTAAACCAACATACAAATATTTATTTGCATATACTTGCATATTTGTATATGTATATATGCATATGTACAATATACACATATTTATTTCATATAATTTAAACCAACTACTTTATGTAAAATTGTAACACTCAAAGATGTACAGAAGAAAAAAATAGAACATTTTTTATGTAATAACTTTCTTTTGACTCCTTTTCTTACAAACCCACCCTAAATTTTTTTGAAAAAGTAACATTGCTTTGTTAATCATCACTTCAGCTAAGATTCACAAGGTCACAAGAGCACAAGTTACCTTCTCAAATTAAGCTCTCTGGATACAATTCTTTCTACTGACTAAGAAGTTGTAATCTCTTTATCACCTCTGGTGTGTTACATGCATGCAGTGTTGAGGAGAGCCTGAAACAATGTATTATATATTGTGACTGCCAGGCAGATTTTTCCTTGTTGTTCATGGTAATGGCTATCATTTACTGAGCATTCATTATGTGCAGAAAACTCTTCACCAAAGTGTGATTATTGGCATCTTTGCAGTTATTGGATTTTGTAGGAAAGTGAAGACCAAGATGACATGAAAGTATTTATTTATAACATTAGTCCAAATTCTAACATCACTTTTCATAAATGAACACTAGCATCTATAGCATGTATCCCTATTCACTACATAAATGCAGTCAATCAGTTTCTCCATAAATGTCTGATCTTACAAACAGTAGACATCCAGTGCAAATACAGTGCACATTTATTGAAAAGTGGGATTGCCGATTGTAGGGTAAATACAGGATTCTATAAAGTCAATGAAAGCAATGGTGTAAAGATCTTTAGGTTATACTCAAAGTCATTGTCAGTTGAGGGTTTAGCAAAAGTATAACTATTAATAAGTAAAGAAGAAAAGGAAGCTTACATCATACGCACTTCAAAAAAAAATCAAGACATTGAGAGGCCCTTAGAAATTTTATAAAACTCTCAATTACCTCTGCAATAATAGCTCGCTTTATGATCATGAATCAAAGCTGAATCTGAACCTAGATTGGTATGTAAATCTCTCATGCAATTTTATCAGAAAAGTGAACCGTTTTCTTAAAATACCAACACAAATAATTTTTGTTCATTTTAAGAACTCAGTAATTATTTGATTGTACTGTGTTAAGAGATTTTTTTCACAAATTTAGTCTATGACAGTTTGAGTCCCAATCAAGCCTTTTATCACTACACACTATAAAATTTTAGGAACCGCATAAATACATTCATTTTTAAGTGATTTTTTTCTGATACTGACTATCCTTAGATAACAAGAACATTCTATATCATCATATTAAATTATCGCAACACCTGTAGGAGGTACCATCTCCATTTCACAAAATGATGAAGCTGGATGTCAGAAAGGTTAAGGAATTTGCTCAAGGTCACACAGTAAAGTCAGGATTCAAATGTATTTCAATCTGATTCCAACATTCTTTGTCTCTATGACTACACCACATCGGATATCATCTGCAAATTATCATAGAATTGAATATAATTGTCTTTTTATTAAATTATCATAGAATTAAATATAATTATCTTTTTATTAATGCTAACTAATATGAACCACTTAAAAAAAAAAAAAGCTAACCCAGCTCCCACTACTTTATAGAACTCTTGGAATTTCTTCTATCTTCATTTATGCATTCTGAGACTTTCTGTTCCTTCCATCTGTTGGTTCCATCTCCAACATTCCTGCTCGTAGACATACATAAGGCTCATTTCCCTCCTGCCTACAGCAGGCCTGGAGGAATGAGCAGTTATTTGGGTTGCTAGACTGCAAGGGTAGAAGGGTCTTCAAACAAACAAGACCGCCCTCTCCTGCTATTGATGCTTCAAGTTGCACCTTCAGAGCGACTGTTTCCTACCCCAGATGAACAGAAGGTAAAGCTTGTTGTTCTTCTGACGCCTGGGCTTTTGCGAGTGCAAGCCCTCTCTACAGTCGGATGAGGTTGCTAGCACCGATATCAGTGTCCTGGTTTAATGGATATTCAGCTGGAATAACTGACCTGCCCAAGGTCAGATATGAACTAAGCAGCACAGTCAGGACTGAATGCCACACCCTCTGACAGTCCTAGATTGTTCACTGTAACAGCAAAGCAGCAGGACTGAAAATATAGGTTACCTGCTCTCTGAATTTGAGCTACTTACTTAAGCTCCCAACTCTTCCTTGGTAAGAAAGGGTTGTTAAAGATAGCCCCTACCTGCTGAGGCAGTTGTGTGAATGAAAGGAGATAGTCCAAGTGAAGCATCACACGACTTTGGCACAAAGTGAGGACACAGTAAACAGTAGTTACTACCATTTATTGAGCACATAGAGACAAATGCTACAAACACCACTCAGGGAAGCACTACTTTGACATAAATTCATATTACATTTAAAACAACTGAAAATAAAGTCCTCTTCATGAGCAGGTTTTGGTGTGAAAAAAACTTCTTTCAATATTGCAAAGTGGAAAACACTGTACACAAAATGAAGAAGAGGGTACAGAAAAGGGAGGTGAGCCCCTGCTCAGGTTTGCTTTGGGCATACCTTGATTACATGCCTCACCTCCACGCCAACAACTGACTGGTGGCAGTTTGGGACCAGACAGCTGTCAACCCGGCACGGAAGCATTCATTTATTTGTAAAGTTTGCCTTCTTGTGCTCAATTTCTATACCCAAGTAATTTGCTTCCTCTTTTCCTCGCTTTTTTTTTTTGGTATCTTTCTTAAAAATCTGTCTCTCTCTCTCCCCCTTCCTCCTTTCATATGTTTACATATACAATCTATACTCCACACTTACACTCATATTGCAATTGACTGTTCAGGAAATGCTTCACCAAATTAATGACCTTTTAAAGATATCATATCGTTGTGAGGATTTAATTCTTTTTTAGCCTTAGGTTTTGTGTGTGTGTGTGTGTGTGTGTGTGTAATGTTGCTTGGTAATAAGAGTCATAGAAGACTGCCTTTGAGAAAATATTACCACATACTGACCCTTATGTGCCTTTTTCCAGTTCTCATAACTCCTCAAGTGTGCATGCCAATTGCTTTCCGAGACTCTAGAATTTCTATTTTGTCAGAAGTCCACAGCTAGTGGGACAGCTAGTGGGGACAACCACAGATTCGCCATCAAGTGCCTAACATAATTTTGTTCTGACTTCTGTGCTGTCAGAACAGAGTAGGTAAGAGTGTGGGATCCAGAGTCAGTCAATCCTAGGTTTGCATCTCTTTTGTTCATACTGCTTACTAACTGGGTAACTGTGGACAAGGCTACTGCATGGCTCAGAATCTCAAAATTCTCATCTGTAAAACGAGGACAATAATGATGGTTGCCTTATGGGGATGTTATCAAAATAAAGAGTTAATATAAGTAAAGCTCCTTGAATAGTTCTTGGTATGCAATAAGTACAGATGTTTTCTTTGTTACTACGACTGGTTTTGTTAGAGTCAGGACCTAGAATCGAATTTTAGCTGTACTGCTTTCTAGCAGGGTGACTTGAGCTAGTGAAACAGAGATAATTATATGGAACTTGTTCATCTCTTCAGTGTATGAAGAAAAAAAGCCATCTTAGTGTTTGATATTTTATTATGTTGAAAGATATACATAATAAATACTGTTTTTACCTTGAATTCTTTAAAAATAATCATTAACAGTAACATAATAATTATAATATTAAACTGTTCTCTAACTTCATATAGTGCCTTTTATCTTTCACTTATGTCCATACTATAAGCTCCATGAAGGGAGGGTCATAACACTCAGCACTTAACAGGGTGCTTAATTATTACAGGGATTCACATTTGAACGAATAAAGGAAAACATGCATTCAACCAGCTTTTATGTCCTAATGGTCCAAGCATCATATCAAGCAACTTTCACATATATAATAGTCACCTGTGTGATCTGCAAGAAAACTAAGTATGCATGCCCAGAATTCATTGTTCTTATGATAACAGAATCTTAGTGATAGAAGAAACCTAAAATTACTAGTCTATCTCCATGCTCAGTGAAGAATACCATTTGTGATATCATCTTTCTCTGTTTTCTGCCTAAATAACTACTCAGCTTCAAAGAACCAACTCTAATTCAACAACCTTGGAAAGTTCACCCAGACAAAATAACAACAACAAAAACAACAACAACAATAGCATGTTTTTCAAGTGCACGCTATGCTAAAGACTCCACAAATATTATTCCATTTGATGTTCACCATGAGCCTTCAACATAGATACTACTATTATCTGTTCTATTTTAAAGAGGAGAAACAGAGTTACAGATTAAATAGCTTGCCCCTAGTCATACAGATTGTAAGTGAAGCAGCCAGAATTCACACCCAAGTGTACATGACTCCAGAGCTAAAGTTTCCTCTTGTTAAATCGCAGAACAGCCTCCCTGTACTGCTCACTTAGCAATTAATTTCACAGTGAAGTAATCTCATAGTACCATCACCTGAACTATTAAGCTCTCACTTGCATATGTTACTGTTATTCGATTTGCCAAATGTTTATCTTGTTTCCTGAAAGTTTCCGTATTTGTGTTCCCACCACTATTTTGCACGTAGTGGAGGGTCGGTAAATGTTTCACAGATACGCTCAAACCTTCAATGAAGGTATACTGTTTTCAAAGAAGCTTATCTTTGTGTTAGAAAATTGTTCCTACAGTTAAAGAAAATTAAGTGCCTATAAACAACCTAAAATCACAGAATCCTGAAACAGAGACTCTTTGGTTTATTGCCTTCATTTTATGATTGAGAAAACCAAAAGTAAATTGATTTTCCCAAGACCACAAAGCTGTTAAGTTGTAGAACCATGGCCATGAATGCTGGTCCCTTGAGTCACTGTCTGATTATATTATGTGAGATCTTTGAAAATAGTTTCTAGGCCGTCTTAGTCCTCTTAAGCCATGAGGCTTAAATTTCTCACCATCTTAGACTCTCCTTGTTTTAGTCCAGTTTTCCAATAATCATGTTAACAGATACTGTCACAGTTACTGAAGGGGAACAGAAGCTTTTGTTCTTTATTAATAGCATTTTCATTGAGTATAAACTTTATGTGCAATAATCTGACATTGTTAGGAATAAAAAATTTATCTGCCTTATGTTTTGGTCATCACCTTGTGGTAATAAAACTTATATATCTTATGGAAATAATTAAAAAGGAAAAGAAGACCAATTTATACAAAGATGGATTTAGAATAACTGCTACCTAGAAATGGCCCAACATTTGGAGACCATAGAATAATACAAACTTGTCAAAAATGGTGTGGAGAACAGATAGAAATAAGGAAAATTATGAAATAAATGGAAAAAGTAACAAAAAATGGCATTAATTGCAATGTATCAGGATGCGAAAAACCTAGAATTGTAAACTTTGGATCCTTTGAGGTAAAAGGGTTCTTTGTAAAGTTTTGATGTTTTCTTCTGTCCTTATAGATTAAATATAAATAGGGGCTATAGTGCCCATAGGAAACATAGCTTGAATATAGGATTTCCAGAGGGAATGGGGGTAGGTGGGTCATGAAGGATAGGCATGGGTCAGACTGCATGTCTTAGTATATTTTGACTGCTGTAACAAATTATCACAGACCAGGTGGCTTATAAACAATATATATTTATTTCACAGCGTTCTGGAAGTTCATAAGTTCAAGATCATGGTGTCAGTGGCTGGGTCCTCTAGAGAGCCCTCTTCCGGGTTGCAGATTTCCAGTATCGCTGTGTCCTCATGTGGTCGAAGGAAGAAGCTAGCACTCTGGGGCCTCTTTTATAAAGGCCTGAATCTCAATCACTAGTGCTCCGCCCTCATGACTGTAGCACCTGCCAAAGGCCCCACCTCCTAATACCATCACGTTGGGCATTAGATTTTCAACTTATGAATTTGGGGGGGGGGG